>NC_136593.1:2523504-2683504 GCF_910589615.1 Taurulus bubalis | reverse complement strand
ACTAATGCTGCAGGTAAACTAATGCTGCAGGTAAACTAATGCTGCAGGTAAACTAATGCTACAGGTAAACTAATGTAAACTAATGCTACAGGTAAACTAATGTAAACTAATGCTACAGGTAAACTAATGTAAACTAATGCTGCAGGTAAACTAATGCTACAGGTAAACTAATGTAAACTAATGCTACAGGTAAACTAATGTAAACTAATGCTGCAGGTAAACTAATGTAAACTAATGCTGCAGGTAAACTAATGCTGCAGGTAAACTAATGCTGCAGGTAAACTAATGCTGCAGGTAAACTAATGCTGCAGGTAAACTAATGCTACAGGTAAACTAATGCTGCAGGTAAACTAATGCTACAGGTAAACTAATGCTGCAGGTAAACTAATGTAAACTAATGCTGCAGGTAAACTAATGTAAACTAATGCTGCAGGTAAACTAATGTAAACTAATGCTGCAGGTAAACTAATGCTGCAGGTAAACTAATGTAAACTAATGCTGCAGGTAAACTAATGCTGCAGGTAAACTAATGTAAACTAATGCTGCAGGTAAACTAATGTAAACTAATGCTACAGGTAAACTAATGTAAACTAATGCTACAGGTAAACTAATGCTGCAGGTAAACTAATGTAAACTAATGTAAACTAATGTAAACTAATGCTACAGGTAAACTAATGTAAACTAATGCTGCAGGTAAACTAATGTAAACTAATGCTGCAGGTAAACTAATGTAAACTAATGCTGCAGGTAAACTAATGCTACAGGTAAACTAATGTAAACTAATGCTGCAGGTAAACTAATGTAAACTAATGCTGCAGGTAAACTAATGTAAACTAATGCTGCAGGTAAACTAATGTAAACTAATGCTGCAGGTAAACTAATGTAAACTAATGCTGCAGGTAAACTAATGTAAACTAATGCTGCAGGTAAACTAATGCTACAGGTAAACTAATGTAAACTAATGCTACAGGTAAACTAATGCTGCAGGTAAACTAATGTAAACTAATGTAAACTAATGTAAACTAATGTAAACTAATGCTACAGGTAAACTAATGTAAACTAATGCTGCAGGTAAACTAATGTAAACTAATGCTGCAGGTAAACTAATGTAAACTAATGCTGCAGGTAAACTAATGCTACAGGTAAACTAATGCTGCAGGTAAACTAATGTAAACTAATGCTGCAGGTAAACTAATGTAAACTAATGCTGCAGGTAAACTAATGCTGCAGGTAAACTAATGTAAACTAATGCTACAGGTAAACTAATGTAAACTAATGCTACAGGTAAACTAATGCTACAGGTAAACTAATGCTACAGGTAAACTAATGTAAACTAATGTAAACTAATGCTACAGGTAAACTAATGCTGCATGTAAACTAACTGCAGTGGAGGTAAACGAAGCAAAGAAGTACGGTTCAGTCTGGAGCCTCTTCAGTGTGTTTTACTTGCTGGTTCTGCAGTGAAACCAGTGAAAGCTAATGTTAGCTTTGCGTGTGTTTGCAGGTGTGGGGAGATCGGCCATGTTTCGGTTGACTGCAGCAAGCTGTCGAACTGCCATAACTGTGGGAAGCCGGGTCACCTGGCCAAGGAGTGCACTGTGGAGTCCACTGTGGAGTGCACCGACGAGGAAGCCACCTAGCGCCTCATCTCTTCCCTCTTCATTCATTTCCTTCGATCCTCCTCTTCTCATTGGCCTAGAGGCCTGTCAGTCAGCCTCACAGCAGCCAATCAGAGCAGGTGGAGGAAGGAGAGGGGACGGACACTTACAAAATTAATAATAATTGTCTTATGCATTTTTAAAAGACAAAACTTTGTGTTTTTAGTTTGGTAGCGGTGTCATGATGTGCAAAGCTTTATTGAAGACTCTTTTCTGCCTGGTTCATTGGCTGAGAGAGTATAGTGAAACGTTTAGCTCCTCCCCTTTGTCATCAAGGGTGTGTGTGTGTGGGAAGAAGTGTTGGAAGTTTCTTTCAACGCAGAGATTAACTTTATTTTCTTGCTCTGGTCCAAACCCAGTTTAAAGTTGCGTTTGGAACCAGACGGATCGACTCACCGACGAAGACAAAAACTCATATTTTTTTAAATACACAATTTTAATTCTGGAGAAAGAATGTTTTCACAAGAAAATCCAAATGTTATTTTTGTATATCACTCAGAGCTACTGTAAAAATGTAATGTGGTTGTACTGCAGACTGTAAGTTTAACCTGACAATAAAAACCATGGAGGAGGAAAAGCATGGAGCGATCACTTTATTCCACAAGACGACAAAGCAAGAACTTCAGTAAGGATTTATTTAATCTGTCATTTATAAATAATTACCAAGATGTTTCCTAAAATAAACTAATTTCTTTTGACCTTTAACAACAAGACATTGTGCTTTACATCATACATTAAAGTTATTAATTCAAATATATAATAAAAATACAAGAATAATTTTCATTAAATCCTAGATTCAAAGTTATACATTAAAAAATAGTCTTATGAGTGATTTAAAATAATTATGGTAGGTGAAAATGTTGATTTCTAAGTTTAATGTAAGACTCATTATGCCAAACTTTACTAATGTTTTTTTCTTTTCTTGGAGGAAATGAGCTAAATTGGGGAAAACTGGTTCATTTAAACAGAAATATGTAATAAGTATGTATTTATCAATAAATACAAACAATATTCAATATATATTTGATTTATTATGAATAAAACTACATTCCGCATGGAACTTCCAAAAACTATCGACTTGACATGTCATCACATTATGCAGAAGATGAAAGAATGTTTTCCTATTTCATGTTGTATAATTTAAAGTCCCGTTTTCTCCATTGAGAGAGAACCCTAGATGGTATTTCATCAAGTGTTCTCCTCTAGGGCATAACACCTTGGCAAAAGTAGAACAAAAAAGGAACTGATAAGGTTGTTGAAACACTTAAGGAGCATTAAGCAGCATTTATTGACAACTTACTGATTAACAAAGATCAAACAACTAAAATGGAAGCAAAGACATCAGAGTCTCTCAAAGGCCAAAATAATGAACAAAACCCCACACTAACACCACCGGTTCAACAGGTCCGACCGCTCGGAAAGGGAAGAGAAGCAAGAACTTGATCTGGGAGTTTAGTGTCGGTACTCCAGGAACTGCCAAGTGGGCGTGGCGACCTGACACTGAGAGACAGCCCTCTTCCTAGAAGAAGTCGGAATGAAGTCAGTGGGCTTAACAGGAACCCTAGAAGGCACTTCATCATGTTTTCTCTACTAGAAGGGAACCCTAGAGGGCACTTCATCTCGTTTTCTCCACTTGGTAGGGGGGAGAGAGGGACCCTAGAGGGCTCTTCATGTTTTCTCAACTAGAAAGGAACCCTAGAGGGCACTTCATCCGGTTTTCTCCACTGGGAGAGAACCCTAGATGGCACCTCATCTCGTGTTCTCCACTGGGAGAGAACTTTAGAGGGCACTTCACGTTTTCTCTACTAGAAGGAACCCTAGATGGCACGTCATCACGTTTTCTCCACTGGGATGAAACTCTAGATTTCACTTCATCAAGTTTTCTGTACTAGAGAATTTAATTTCCCTTTAAGATTAAAACACCTCAAAGTGACGCTCAGACAGAATAACAACATTTTGATGTTGCATTTCAAAAGAGACCTTTTAAAACTGATTAACTATTTTCATATCTGGCTTCATTCTGTTTGTTATATTCTTACAATATTATGTTGTATTACAATGACACAAATAAGGAGAAGATTATGTCAATGTGAGGATTTACATGTCGGAAACCTAAAATGTTTTAGTGGTTTTTATCTGTTGTATTGCTTTCTTACATTATTTACATTTACAACAGAAACAGAATGAAGCCAGATATGAAAATAAAAAATCTAATCTGAAATAAGAGACACTGGCTCATGAATGTGATTTATGCATCTGCCGAGGTGATGTGCTTTCAACATGAAGTATTAGTATTCACACAATGGAAATAAAACATGTTCCTTGAAATACAGTTTGCATGTAGTAATTTAACATGTTTTAATTGTAATCACTCATTAAGCATCATTTTTTCACTCATTCATTTGGTTTAATTTAATGTATCTTTATTTACAGGCGTATTGACCATCACGTTCACCGGAAGTTGGCTCTTATTTTGAAGTAATTTCTTAGACGCTACCGTAATACCGAGTGCGCGCGCGTCCCGAGAACACCGTGCGGGCTGCAGTGAAGACCGCGTGAGGCAGAGGAGAGAAGACCGAGCTGTTCTGTAGGATCTGAGGTGAGTTGGAGCTCCGGACCCAGCAGTGCGTGGGTTCGTGCCCGCAGCAGGCTCCCCGCCGCCGGGCTGCGGTGCTCTTCCCCCCCGCAGAGGAGCACGTGTCCCCGCGGTGGAGAGACCTGCAGCCCCGGCCCTGTGGCCCCAACAGCCGGGCCCTTTACGCACAGCCGGGGACCTGCAGAGCCGGAGGAGGGTCCGCTCTCCCCGGGGGTCGAACCGGAGTTGGTCCCGGTGTTTAAATGAACTGGGTTCTGCTCGTGTGCGCGCGGGAGACGTGTCGTAGGAGTGGCCGTCATTACACGTCGACTAAACCAGGAAGTACACATTTAAATATCTTTTGGGTTTATTTTAAAATACTATCAACGGATCAGTTTAATACAAACTTCACTCTCTGTTCGTTGAGACCCGAGGACACGTAGGGAGGACCCTTAGGCCGTTTCTCAATACAAGTACGCTCAGTACAGACTTGTGTTCTTTTGGACTTTGGTCTTGATGACGTCACCACCTGAGCTGCTGTTGAGTTTACTCAGATGCTTCACTGTGAAGTATTTTTTTTACAGTCAAACAAAATATGACGACCCCTGTTTTTTTTTGCACTGGTTTCACAGTCATACACATATAATGGTAAATATATTGTGTGTATAAATATATGTATATTGTATCTGTTATATAGATATACATATAAAAGACAGCTGATTCTTGACAAACCGACCACAGATAACCTGAAATGACATTCCATGACGGACACAACAGAAGACGCCTGAGCACCTGAACGCATCAGATGTGTATAATGTCGTCTAGACCAGGGGTTCTTAACCTTTAACCTTTGGGCCCAACTTTTTAAGTACAAATATTAGTGCTGTATTGGTTTAACTAATTGATCTCACTCTTGGTTTGATTTGCATTCAATAATTAAATCAAATGCACTTACAGTTTACCGAGCAAAAGCCTTATGCAATGTGATCATCACAAAGACATGTATTTATCATGTGTATGTGAACCTGCACTCAACAAGACGCCCAACAGGAGAACAAGTCATGGAACAAATCAAGCTAATGCAATAACTCATTTATCCAGTCAGGCTTATTAACCCAGAAATAGTTACTAAAAGGAAATTTGATCAATACATAATGTGGTAATACAATAAATACATTCAAAAGAATACGTTTCAAATTAAATAAATTGTCAATAAAATGTAAATAAGGTGCAATTAGTTAGCTAACCGCTAGCTAATGTTAGCATTATCGTTAGCGAAAGCTAGTTAGCTAACGTTTGCGTTAGCTACACACTGGGCTCGGGGCTCTGCCGCGTCACCTCCGTTCACAAAGCCCTACTTAGTGAAGTCAGGATTGTACTTGTGCAAACATTTAGACTTTTGGGGGGTTTGGCAGCACTTGGAGCTTGTTAAACAACTGACCAGCGCATTACACACAGCTTACACAGGTGAAAAACGGCTTCTACACACCGCTTGAAGTGATTCACTCTGCCTGTCTGTCTGCCTGCCTGCCCCTCCAGCCGTTGCAGAGATGAGCAGTACTGAGTGTTACAGTTGTGGCGGCTCTGGTCACTTCGCGAGGAACTGTCCAAACGGAGGAGGCCAAGGACATGTGAGAAATCACAGAAGAATCAGAGGTGAGCCGATATTCCATTTTTTATTTTATTATAAAAGGGTTCGGCTGCTCCCCCAACAACAACAACACCACTATGGCATGAGTGCTGAAGTTCATGTACTTTTGGCCTAATCAGTGTGTTTGTTTGTGTATTTCAGATGATTTCTGTTTTCGCTGCGGGGAGCACGGACACATGGCCAGAGACTGTGAAATGACTGAAGACGGTGAGCACACACACACTAGCACTAAACTATTCTATAGCTAACTTCCTAACCCCTGACTACAGGCTAGTCGCTGCAGGTTCGTATAAGCCTGCTGTAGCTCTGGGTTTCATTAGTCCTGGTCT
Organism: Taurulus bubalis; assembly: GCF_910589615.1. NCBI lineage: Eukaryota > Metazoa > Chordata > Actinopteri > Perciformes > Cottidae > Taurulus > Taurulus bubalis. The sequence continues at coordinate 2,677,291 of NC_136593.1, read as the reverse complement.
ACAGCTGCTGGTCCTGGACTGGAGGAAGAGTCCAGGATGTAGAGACGTTGTGATGTTTATGCATGAAGCTGTTTAAAGTGAAGTCAGAGGACCAGAGAGAAGCACTTGAACCAACCCGTGTCCTAACCGATGACTCGTCCCTGCAGCCTGTTATAACTGCCACAAAACGGGTCACATCTCCAGAGACTGCCCCAATGCCTCCGAGCAGATGTGCCACAACTGTCACAACCCCGGACACCTGATCAGAGACTGCACGGAGCCCAAGAACAAGCGAGAGCAGCTGTGCCACAACTGTAATAACGCTGGACACCTGGCCAGAGAGTGCACCCAAGCCAGCAAGCAGGAATGCTACACCTGTGGGAAGGCCGGACACCTGGCCAGAGAGTGCACCCAAGCCAACGAGCAGGAATGCTACTCCTGTAAAGGCTTCGGACACATCCAGAGATACTGCGACAAGGTCGAATGCAAAAGGTAAACGAACGGCTGCAGGTGAACTAAAATTACATGTAAAGTAATGCTAAAGGTTATATAATGCAACAGGTAAACTAACTGCAGTGGAGGTAAATAAAGCAAAGAAGTTCAGTTTAGTCTGGCGCCTCTTCAGTGTGTTTTACTTGCTGGTTCTGCAGTGAAAGCTAATGTTAGCTTTGCGTGTGTTTGCAGGTGTGGAGAGATCGGCCATATTGCGATTGACTGCAGCAAGGAGTCGTAGTAGAACCGCCATACCTGTGGGAAGCCGGGTCACCTGGCCAAAGGGTGCACCATCGAGGAAACCACCTCATCTCCTCCCTCTTTATTTCTCTTATTTCTCATTTCCTCTGATCCTCCTCTTCTCATTGGCCCAGAGGCCTGTTAGTCAGCCTCACAGCAGCCAATCGGAGCAGATGGAGGAAGGAGACTTAAAAAATACTTTCTTCTGCATTTTTAAAAAACAAAACTGAATTTGTGTTTTTAGTTTGGTAGCGGTGTCATGATGTGCAAAGCTTTATTTTTGTATATCACTCAGAGCTACTGTAAAAATGTAATGTGGTTGTACTGCAGACTGTAAGTTTAACCTGACAATAAAAACCATGGAGGAGGAAAACCATGGAGCGATCACTTTATTCCACAAGACGACAAAGCAAGAAAAGTTCAGAAAGGATTTATTTAATACCTCTGTCATTTATAAATAATTACCAAGTTGTTTCACTGATTACTAGCTAACGGGACAGGCAGACTAGCTAACAACGCTACAGAAAATTAGCTGTGCCCTAAAGATGTCTCCAAGGGTCCCGTGGCCCTCATCCTGCAGGTTGTAGGGGCCCATCTATAGACTGTAGGTAAGCATTGGACGTAGTCATTGTGATGTCAACCACTGGTTTGTGAATTGAGGTTATGAAGCCTAAAGATCGCCCATTTCGCCATTTTACAGTACGGCTGCGCCATGTTTCTTTTTGCAAACGATAGCCGGAAGTTATCATATTTGGAATGTGGAGGAGTGACGTAGCGACATCGTATACTGGTAGCGACCTGTCAATCACAGTAAGCCCCGCCCTAAAGCGTCCCCTGCTTTATGGTCTGTTTGACTCTAAATGACCATAATTTACTAATGAACATCATGCTGTATTGAAGAAGACTTGAAACTAGAGATTGAGACATAAACTCATGTTTACAATGTTTACTGAGGGAATACATCAAGAGAAGTAGAGTCATTTATATAGACTTCTATACAACCAGAGGAGTCGCCCCCTGGTGGTCAGGAGAGAGATCTTTAACACATGAAGCATCGACTTCTATACAACCAGCAATAATCCCAACATCTTCTTATCAGTGTTACTCAGTGGTCAGGAGAGAGAATGCAGCTTTACGACACTTTATTTTCCACATTGGCTTCACTCTGCAGAATTGGAGGTATTATTACTAGTAAATAAATAAATATTCAATAAATAAATATATATACACACATGTGTATACGCATATATGAAGAAAAATAAATCTTTAAGACAAACATTACATCACTACAATGTGATTGTACCTCTACCTTAACTATCAAAGTAATTAAAAATGTTATTAAAACATGAGTATTATTAATAATAATAATTATACCTGACTGCAGGATACTCCAACTGCAGTGGGTATTAATTCAACAAGACAAATATTGTCTTAATGTATTATAACATTTAATATATTATGTATATTAAATATTGTTAAATACTAAATAATATCACATGAAAAATGTAGTTAAGTAACTAGAATGAAAGTGCTTCCCGTCTCGTGCAAACTACGGAGCATCGTGTTGTTGTGTTATTATTGTTATTGTAAAGTTTAAACCCTCGCTACGTACATTCACTTCAAACTTAATCACGAGTAACCCGGATGTTCTGCTCGCCGGCGGAGAGCGCGAAGCTCAGACCACCGGCGGCTTGGTCACGTGGTACAAGACCGACGCGTCACGTCGCCCTGGGTTACGACGTGCTCGTTGGCATATTTAAGTTGTTTTTTTACAATTATCTTAATATGTCGTTAATCCCGTCTGCTAGTATAACTCACTCAAGCAACTAAAAACAACGACAATGGACAAAGAAAGAGATAAATATAACATCGTGCCCGCACTATATTGGTTAGCACGATGGTGTAGCGGTTAAACCCGCTACCACCAACACCAGATACATCCGGGTTTGCGCACCCGGGTTCGCGACTGGGTTACTCGCGCAGGTGATGAGCATGCACTAGCTCTCCGTGTTAGGTGGGTTTACCCCGAGAGCTTTCGGTTTCCTCCCACACACTCCGGGTACATGTATGTACAGCAGGCGCCTGGAGCCGAGTTTACCACTGACGGGTGCATCGTCGTACATAACCCTATAGGGTGCATGTACGCGGATATATGCGGCGATGCCAAGACAGCCCCAAGGTGGTCGACTTGAGAAAAACCTTTTGCTTTTTTGTGCAAACGTGAACATGTTATATTATGTTATATATAGTATGTTATATATGTTATATTATGTATACATTAACTATGAAAATAAACAGCCATCAATAATAATATAATAATATGTAATAATAAAAAAATTCTTTTTTTTAATGTATATTTGTTTTAATATATATTTTATATATATGTATAGATTATCGATTGCAAAGGAACCATATACAATATATACATTAAATATGAAAATAAACAGAATTGACTTTAATCATTAATCATCAATAACCTAGACAAGACAAGGTAAATAAAACCTTTTTTTCTTTTTTTTAATTTTTATACATATTTACATTTTTTGTGTATATATATATTATATATATGTATATATTATAGATTGAAAATGAACCATGAAGATTCAATATGTTATATACAATACATGCATTAAATATGAAAATAAACAGAATTGACCATCAATAATAATATAATAATATGTAATAATAAAACCTTTTTTTCTGTTTTTTTTCCTGTTTATTTATACATATATATATATATATATATTGATATACATTATAGATTGCAAATGATGTTATATACAATATATACATTAAATATGAAAATAAACAGAATTGACCTTTAATCATTAATCATCAATAACCTAGACAAGACAAGGTAAATAAAACGTTATTTTCAGTTTTTTAATTTTTATATATATTACATTTTTTGTGTATATACATATATATTGTATATATGTATATATTATAGATTGAAAATAAACCATGAAGATTAAATATGTTATATACAATATATACATTAAATATGAAAATGAACAGAATTGACCTTTAATCATTAACCATCAATAACCTAGATATATATATATATATATATATATATATATATATATATATATATATATATATATATTTCAATATTATAGGTTTCAAATGAACCATGAACATTATATTTCAGAGAAAATTAACCTTTAATCATCAACCATTCTGTATCAATAGTTATATATATTTTTTGTGTATATATATTTTATAGATTGCAAATGAACCATGAAGATTAAATATGTTATATTATATACAGTATATACACTAAATATGAAAATAAACAGCATTGACCTTTAATCATTAACTATCAATAAAGATCAAAGATGAGGTACATTTTTTAAATTAGTTTTTTTATTTTTATATTTGTGTGTGTGTATATAACAAAAACATTTTTTTTAATATTTTTTGTGTGTATGTAACAAAGATTATAGGTTGCAAATGAACCATGACCATTATATTTCAGAGAAAAATAACCTTTAATCATTAACCATTGTGTATCAATAACCTAGAATCAAAGACAAGGTAAACATAACTAAATGTTATGGTATATGCCATCGACTGGAACAAACACCTTCACTCTGAGTCTGAAGACTCTGCTCTGCCTTCACTCCAGAAACTAAGAGCAACAACTCTGCACACACACATTACTTTGATTACACTTTTGCTGAAGCCAAAAAAACGTTTCATACACTTATTGTAAAAATTGTAAACTTATAAATAATGCAAAGAAATATAGTTTGAACGTGAACAATTTAATGTATTATTTATTTTATTAATTTCAAATAATACGTTTTTATTCCCATCTGTATTTCATATTATTTTAATTTCATTCATTTTAAGTTTATATGTGTTTCTTTGATGTTTTCTATTTTGTTTTGTATTTATATGTTTATTTTATTTTTATAGTGTTTAGTTATTTTTACAAATATTCATGTATTATTATTATTATTTGTATTTATTTTAGTTTCGATATTATTTTATTTTGATAGTGTTGTATGTTATCGTGCTGGAAGGTGGGTGATTCAAACCTCTTCCAGTAGGTGGCGGTAACGGTTTGATAAACACGTCACTAAACCGGAAACGTGAGAAGAAACTTCCGGAGTGCTTCCGGTTTGTGTGTCGCGCGCCTGCATCGTTTTGAGTTCCCTCAGTTCTTCTTCCCCACGAACGGATTCTTCATAAACGCATAAAAAGCGGCAGCAGAAATGGTGAGCAGCTTTCTTTAACATTCATGCGCGGATAGTTAGTGAATATCCAGCCGATCAAAAGCTGTGAGGCTTTTTTAAACCCTAAATTAATTTATTAATACATAATAAACACGCAGAGCTCTTATAAGTTACAGGTTTCTGAATTGAGTCTTAAAGTTAGTAGCTTCCGGTTTGGATTGTGAATTTACTAATTAATCCTTTGAGCATTTTATTTGATTAAACAAAACAGTTTTTGTCGCAACAATAGTTTATTGTGTTATAAATATTATATTTGGGATTGAACTGCTGATCAGTTTGAGGACGTCAGTTGTAAAAATCAATGTATTACAATTACATAATACGTTATTTAATTGTATTTATGTTATGTATTTCAAACATGTTTTACATAAATCCCATAAAAATATAATTTTAATGATATTGACTTCATAATACTGATGTAATAATACTGTGTATGTTTGATGTTTCTTCATGTGTTATTATAACGCGTGTCCTTTTCCACAGGCTCGTAACGCTGAGAAGGCCATGTAAGTATTTAATGTACTCTGCGTATCCTCTGTGTACTCTGCACGAGATGTAGTATCTACACACACACACACACACACATACACATATAATTACTTTTGGATATGTAATAATTCAATCAACAGCTGTTTTCATTCATATATATCAGTTGATGAATCCTTTGTTTTGTTTAACATCAGAAAAACGTATTATTTTGTTCCACCAACAATCCAAAAGCAAAACGACCAATACATGTTTGATAAATGAGGAGATTGATCATCAGAATAGTTGCAGTTTGGTGTTTCGTCGATCACCGTTTTCGGGGAATCGAGCAGCTGTTTTCAGCTCCCGTGTCGAGTGGATCACTAAAGTAAAATGAAAGTACCAGCTCAAAAGGCTCCTGAGGTTCTGCTGAGGTTCTGCTGTCTTAACTGTGTTCTCCGTGTCTCTCAGGACGGCTCTGGCTCGGTTCAGAAATGCTCAGCTGGCGGAGGGAAAAGTCAAGGTGAGGTTCTACTGTGTTCTACATTCATTATTGGACAGTTTCTTCAGTACATCACAAGTCGCGTTGAACACCATTTTAGCTGCACTCTAGCCTCACAGCAGCTTCACTGTAGCCTCACAGCAGCTTCACTGTAGCCTCACAGCAGCTGCACTGTAGCCTCACAGCAGCTTCACTGTAGCCTCACAGCAGCTTCACTGTAGCCTCACAGCAGCTTCACTGTAGCCTCACAGCAGCTTCACTGCTCCCATACATCTGTCTTCACCTGCATGAGGATGTTCACCTGTCTTCACCTGTCTGCAGGAGAGGAGACCTTTTCTGGCGTCAGAGTGCAGTGAACTTCCGAAAGCAGAGAAATGGAGACGACAGGTAAACACTCAAATATTCGCTCCACTTCCCCTAGTGTCACCTGTAGGGTATTTTTGTTTTGACTCTCTCTCTCTCTCTCTCTCTCTCTCTGGGTGTTTTCCAGATCATCAGTGAAATCTCAAAGAAGGTGGCTCAGATCCAGAATGGTGGGTATATGTATGTGTGTGTGTATATTTATGTGTGTAATACAGATTATAAACGCTCTGAACTGTCTGTCTCTGATCTCTGTGTGTGTCTCTGACCCGTCTGTCTTCATCCTTCTGACCCGTCTGTCTGCAGCTGGTCTCGGGGAGTTCAAGATTCGGGATCTGAACGATGAGATCAACAAGCTGCTGAGGGAGAAAGGTCACTGGGAGGTCCGGATCAAAGAGCTGGGAGGACCGGACTACGCGGTAAATAAAAACCAAAGTGTGTGTGTCACCCAGGACCTGTGTGTGAGGCACGTTCACTGATGACACGCTTGTGGTTTTCAGCGAGTCGGTCCGAGGATGTTGGACCACGAAGGGAAGGAGGTTCCAGGAAATCGAGGATATAAATACTTCGGAGCAGCCAGAGACCTGCCTGGCGTCAGGGAGCTGTTTGAGAAGGAGCGTACGTAAACCTCGTCTTTGCTGCCCGTTTTTATATCAAGCCGTTGCTGCGCCGTTGTCTGATTGGTCCTCTCTGGTCATGTGACTTCCAGCTTCCCCAGCGATGAGGAAGACGAGGGGGGACCTGATGAAGGAAGTGGACGCAGAATATTACGGCTACAGAGACGAAGACGACGGAGTGCTGCTTCCTCTGGAGGCTCAGTACGAGAAGCAAGGTTTGATCATTTATTTATTCACTCAGATGATTTGATTATTTTTGCATTCAGATTATTGTGTTATACACCGTCAGATTATTTTATAGTTTATACAGTCACATTATTTTATGTAAACTGTCACATTATTTGGTCTATACCTTCAAATTATTTTAATTATGTATAACGTCAGGTTATCTCATTATGTTGTTATATGTTATGAGATTATTTTATTATATATATATATATATAAGGGAGATTATGTGTGTTTAGCTTTGTTGGAGGCGGTGCAGAAGTGGAGAACGGAGAAAGAGTCTCGTCTGTCAGGAGAAAAGCAACCGGAGGAAGAGGAGGAGGAGAGCATCTACGCGGTCCACAAGGAAGAGGTGAACTGTCCCTTTAAATCCCAAACGTGTTGAAGAAAATTATTTGTATGACTAAAAACACGCTGCATTCGGATAAGTAAACACGTGCCGGTTGTAGCTAGCTTTAGTCGACACTGTCTGTACTTTCTGAAGAAAAAAAGAGTTGCTGATTAACAAATTGATTAAATAATATCTATAAATTTATTTTTAGCAGGTTTACGGACAGTTGTGGAGGTGGGCGGAGCTATTTGTGTAACTTCCTGTCACTGAGGTGTGTTAATTTTCTCTGTGTGTGTGTGTGTGTGCGCGCAGCCTGATGAAGAGGAGATCCGGGAGGAGCTGGAGGGAGAAGAGGGCGGAGTCACCTTCATCGCACACGTACCTGTTCCCTCACAGAAAGAGGTGAGACACACACACACACACACACACACACACACGTCTTTTTGTACATGTGAGGACCAAAGACGTATGCGATGTCTCTACGTCGCTTCTCAGTCCAAATATGTTGACTTCCTGTTTGTTGAATACAAAATGTCAAGATGGCGACATCCAAATAGGCAAATTCAAGGCATGAATATGTCTCTAGTTGTCTAGTCTAGAAAATAGTGTCAAATACTGCAGTTCTCTAAATGGCCACTTGAGGCTCTCTCAGACATGTCCTCACAGTACAGACATGTCCTCACAGTACAGACATGTCCTCACAGTACAGACATGTCCTCACAGTACAGACATGTCATGTCCTCACAGTACAAACATGTCATGTCCTCACAGTACAGACATGTCATGTCCTCACAGTACAAACATGTCCTCACAGTACAGACATGTCCTCACAGTACAAACATGTCATGTCCTCACAGTACAAACATGTCATGTCCTCACAGTACAGACATGTCCTCACAGTACAGACATGTCATGTCCTCACAGTACAGACATGTCCTCACAGTACAGACATGTCATGTCCTCACAGTACAAACATGTCATGTCCTCACAGTACAAACATGTCATGTCCTCACAGTACAAACATGTCATGTCCTCACAGTACAGACATGTCATGTCCTCACAGTACAAACATGTCATGTCCTCACAGTACAGACATGTCATGTCCTCACAGTACAAACATGTCATGTCCTCACAGTACAAACATATCATGTCCTCACAGTACAAACATGTCCTCACAGTACAGACATGTCATGTCCTCACAGTACAGACATGTCCTCACAGTACAAACATGTCCTCACAGTACAGACATGTCATGTCCTCACAGTGCAGGCATGTCCTCACAGTACAGACATGTCCTCACAGTACAAACATGTCCTCACAGTACAGACATGTCATGTCCTCACAGTGCAGGCATGTCCTCACAGTATAGACATGTCCTCAAAGTACAGACATGTCCTCACAGTACAGACATGTCCTCACAGTGCAGGCATGTCCTCACAGTATAGACATGTCATGTCCTCACAGTACAGACATGTCATGTCCTCACAGTACAGACATGTCCTCACAGTACAGAGTACAGACATGACATGTCCTCACAGTACAGACATGTCCTCACAGCACAGGCATGTCCTCACAGTACAGACATGTCCTCACAGTACAGACATGTCCTCACAGTGCAGACATGTCCTCACAGCACAGGCATGTCCTCACAGTACATACATGTCCTCACAGTACAGACATGTCCTCACAGTACAGACATGTCCTCACAGTGCAGACATGTCCTCACAGCACAGGCATGTCCTCACAGTACATACATGTCCTCACAGTACAGACATGTCCTCACAGTACAGACATGTCCTCACAGTACAGGCATGTCCTCACAGTATAGACATGTCATGTCCTCACAGTACAGACATGACATGTCCTCACAGTACAGACATGTCCTCACAGCACAGGCATGTCCTCACAGTACAGACATGTCCTCACAGTACAGACATGTCCTCACAGTGCAGACATGTCCTCACAGCACAGGCATGTCCTCACAGTACATACATGTCCTCACAGTACAGACATGTCCTCACAGTACAGACATGACATGTCCTCACAGTACAAACATGTCCTCACAGCACAGGCATGTCCTCACAGTACAGGCATGTCCTCACAGCACAGGCATGTCCTCACAGTACAGGCATGTCCTCACAGCACATACATGTCCTCACAGTACAGACATGTCCTCACAGTACAGACATGTCCTCACAGTACAGACATGTCCTCACAGCGCTCTGTCCGTCTCTCAGGTGGAGGAGGCCCTCGTCAGGAGGAAGAAGATGGAGTTGTTGCAGCGTTACGCCAGCGAGACTCTTCAGGCTCAGAGTCAGGCGGCCAGAACTCTGCTGGGAGTGTAAACCCGTCTGTCTGTTCTGTAAACCCGTCTGTCTGTTCTGTAAACCCGTCTGTCTGTTCTGGTGTAAAACCTTTTTTTTTTTTACTCTGTTTCTTATTAAAACGTTCTGCAGCTCAGTTTGTTGTTCTCGTCGTGTTTTGATGATTCCACAGGTTTTAAGAGAACAGAGAACCTCAACACCAGAAACCGTTCTGAATGGATGGATGAATGAATGAATGAATGAATGAATGAATGTGGAAGGACACTGAAGCTGAATCCTATTCTTAAACGTAGAACATCTGGAGACGCATGGTGACATCACCAGAATACGTTCATAGATAAGAACAAAAACACATTTTATTGTTCTGTTGGTGTCGCTGGCCTCAAAGCTGTCTGTCTCTCTCTGTCTCACTGTCTTTCAGGCCTCTTCCGTTGGTGTCTGTCCGTGTCTCCTCATGTGGTTTCAGTCTGGCGTGCTGATTGGTTGATTGGTGGCAGCATTCTGCAGCATGTGATTGGTTGATTAACGGCTGAACGCTGCATGTGATGTCATGTGAGGAGAAAACTGCCGTCAGCCGCATTCAATCAGGGAGAGTTACTGTGAGTGTGTTACTGTGTGTGAGTGTGTGTGAGTGTGTGTTACTGTGTGTGTGTTACTGTGTGTGAGTGTGTGTTACTGTGTGTGTGTTACTGTGTGTGTGAGAGAGAGAGAGAGAGAGGCCCCTCCCCCTGATGATGCCACAGCTCAGTAAGTATAAATGAGCAGCAGACAGCTCGTCTTCTACAGACAGACAGGCGTCATGTGGTGTCGAGGTTTCCTGCGGCAGACGGTCCGATCCATGTCGACCAGCAGACAGGTCTGTGTGTGTGTGTGTGCGTGTGCGTGTGTGCGTGTGCGTGCGTGCGTGCGTGTGTGTGTGTGTGTGTGTGTGTGTGTGTGTGTGTGTGCGTGTGCGTGCGTGCGTGTGTGTGTATGGGGATCCTTGACTTTAAGGGGACTCTACAATGTGGGGCCCTGACCAGGGTTCAGGGTTCAGACGTGTCCTCCTGAGTGACCGTTCAGCTGCTCATCTCCTTAACACTGGTTTGACCTTCAAAACAAAGGTTTACAGAACTTCCAAACTTTGTTTTATTGTTACAATAGTTATAATAATTAGTAACTGGTTGTACAGAAAGTTTATAAAAACATTTACAGCGTCATTCCAAATTCATTAATGTCAATACCGATGACTATTAGACGGGAAACGTAAACGTGATGGAAACATGATTTACAATAGTTTCAATGTCTGGAAATATTTGTCTAAAAATGTAATTCACGAAAAAAGTTCCTTTTTAATTATGTGTTTGTATATATAGTATATGTTTGTGTGTATAAAGTATTAGTTTTTATGGATTCTCCTGTGAGACTGATTTGTGTTTTCTTTAGTTGGAAGGTTGATGTTGATTTAATTCTTCAGTAAATAAGTACAAATAACATTTGTTGTATTTTTATATATATATATATATATATATATAGAGAGTAATAACTAATTATATTTAGTTTTATTTATACATATATATATACAATTAGTTATTACCCAAGTATAACAGAATTAGAGCCGTTTAAAAAAACATAATAATCTGGATGATTTTCTCCTTAAAATATCTCCTTTATTATGTTGATTTAAATGTTTTGTTCTGCAAAATAAAAAGTTAAAAAAACAAATATCTCCTTTTCAAGGGTGAGCTCATCAAAATCTGTTATCCCTCCTATTTTTTTTAAATCCAGCACAGATATCTGTTGGATATGTACTACTGTTAATGCTGATTGTATATGAATGGAGGAGGTTTTTACACATTATTTATTTACACTAAATAATATCTCATTAAAGGACCAGTGTGGAGGATTCAAGGGGTCTATTGGAATAAATTATGTTCTCACTGAAAATAAAAATAATGTTTTCATGAGCTTAAAATTAGCACTTCTGGAGCAGGTCCTCTAGAGCCATCACATTTATACAGTAGCCCAGAATGGATCAACACAAATACTAGATCTAGGGCAGAAAACAAGGACAAATCTGAAATGCAGGCCCATAGTTGTGATCATTTGAAAAAAAAGATTTTAAACCTGAAAATTCAAGTTCTGGTCTTGAACAATGTATTCAAAATAAAAAATAAGTGTATGAAACGTTTTTTTGGCTTCAGCGAAAGTGTAGTCAAAGTAATGTGTGTGTGCAGAGTTGTTGCTCTTAGTTTCTGGAGTGAAGGCAGAGCAGAGTCTTCAGACTCAGAGTGAAGGTGTTTGTTCCAGTCGATGGCATATACCATAACATTTAGTTATGTTTACCTTGTCTTTGATTCTAGGTTATTGATACACAATGGTTAATGATTAAAGGTTATTTTTCTCTGAAATATAATGGTCATGGTTCATTTGCAACCTATAATCTTTGTTACATACACACACAAAATATTTAAAAAAATGTTTTTGTTATATACACACACACAAATATAAAAATAAAAAAACAGATAAAAATGTTTTATTTACCTCATCTTTGATCTTTATTGATGGTTAATGATTAAAGGTCAATGCTGTTTATTTTCATATTTAGTGTATATACTGTATATAGTATAACATATTTAATCTTCATGGTTCATTTGCAATCTATAATATTGAAATATATATATATATCTAGGTTATTGATGGTTAATGATTAAAGGTCAATTCTGTTCATTTTCATATTTAATGTATATATTGTATATAACATATTTAATCTTCATGGTTCATTTTCAATCTATAATATATACATATATATAAAAATATATATATATATATCAAAATAAACAGGAAAAAAAACAGAAAAAAAGGTTTTATTATAACATATTATTATATTATTATTGATGGTCAATTCTGTTTATTTTCATATTTAATGTATATATTGTATGTAACATATTTAATCTTCATGGTTCATTTTCAATCTATAATATATACATATATATATATAATATATATACACAAAAAATGTAATATGTATAAAAATTAAATTACAGAAAAAAAGGTTTTATTTACCTTGTCTAGGTTATTGATGTTTAATGATTAAAGGTAAATTCTGTTTATTTTCATATTTAATGTATATATTGTATATGCTTCCTTGCAATCTATAATATATACATATATATAATATATATATAAAAAAAACAGAAAAAAATGTTTTATGTATTATTACATATTATTATATTATTATTGATGCTGTTTATTTTCATAGTTAATGTATATATAATATAACATATATAACATACTATATATAACATAATATAACATGTTCACGTTTGCACAAAAAAGCAAAAGGTTTTTCTCAAGTCGACCACCTTGGGGCTGTCTTGGCATCGCCGCATATATCCGCGTACATGCACCCTATAGGGTTATGTACGACGATGCACCCGTCAGTGGTAAACTCGGCTCCAGGCGCCTGCTGTACATACATGTACCCGGAGTGTGTGGGAGGAAACCGAAAGCTCTCGGGGTAAACCCACCTAACACGGAAAGCTAGTGCATGCTTATCACCTGCGCGAGTAACCCGAGCAGAACATCCGGGTTACTCGTGATTAAGTTTGAAGTGAATGTACGTAGCGAGGGTTTAAACTTTACAATAACAATAATAACACAACAACACGATGCTCCGTAGTTTGCACGAGACGGGAAGCACTTTCATTCTAGTTACTTAACTACATTTTTCATGTGATATTATTTAGTATTTAACAATATTTAATATACATAATATATTAAATGTTATAATACATTAAGACAATATTTGTCTTGTTGAATTAATACCCACTGCAGTTGGAGTATCCTGCAGTCAGGTATAATTATTATTAATTATTATTATTATTATTATTATTAATAATCATTTTGAATTACTTTGATAGTTAAGGTACAGGTACAATCACATTGTAGTGATGTAATGATGTAATGTGATGATATATATATATCATAATATATAATATACATTATATATATATGCTTACATAATAATCTTAATATATATTATTATTTATTAAGTGCTGTTTTCTCATTTTTTTGTTTGTTCATTTTTGTTTTTCTCAATCACATTGTAGTGATGTAATGTTTGTCTTAAAGATTTATTTTTCTTCATATATGCGTATACATATATATATATATATATGTGTGTTTGTATGTATGTATGTGTATTTATATATATATATATATATATATATATATATATATATATACATGTAGTATTATGGATACATATATATGTGTGTATATATGTATATAATAATATAAATGATATATATATATCTATATATATATCATAATATATAATATACATTATATAAATACTTACATAATAATCATAATTCATATAATTATTTATTAAGTGATGTTTTCTTCCACCTGATTACCTGGATGACAGGAGGTATGTTCTCTCTCTCACCTGTCTGTCTCTCACCTGTCTGTCTCTCTGACTCGTCTTCATCAGGCCGGCATCCTCTTCGACGTGGACGGCGTCCTGCTTCGCGGCGGCTCGTTGATTCCGGCTGCTCGACGAGCTTTCCGGAAGCTTTTGGACCGAAACAACAATTTCCTGTTTCCCGTCGTCTTCGTCACCAATGCGGGAAGCTGTCAGAGGCATCACAAGGCCCAGCAGCTGTCTCACCTGCTGGAGGTCCAGGTATGGAAGACAGGAGGAGAACAGACAGACAGGTGGAAAGAGACACAAAAACATAAAGAATGTATTAAACAGATTATAATCTTGGTTTATCTCTGTTATTTAGACTGAGGTGACGAAGACGATAGGACGTAGGTGACGACAATAGGACGTAGGAGACGACGATAGGACGTAGGTGACGACAATAGGACGTAGGAGACGACGATAGGACGTAGGTGACGACAACAGAGCGTAGGAGACGACAACAGAGCGTAGGAGACGACGATAGGACGTAGGTGACGACAACAGAGCGTAGGTGACGACAACAGAGCGTAGGAGACGACAACAGGGCGTAGGAGACGACAACAGGGCGTAGGAGACGACGACAGGACGTAGGTGACGACAACAGAGCGTAGGAGACGACAACAGGGCGTAGGAGACGACAACAGAGCGTAGGTGACGACAACAGAGCGTAGGAGACGACAACAGGGCGTAGGAGACGACGACAGGACGTAGGTGACGACAACAGAGCGTAGGAGACGACAACAGGGCGTAGGAGACGACAACAGGGCATAGGAGACGACGACAGGACGTAGGTGACGACAGTAGGACATAGGTGACGAAGATAGGACGTTGGTGACGAAGATAGGAGATAGGACGCAGGTGACGGCGACACGACGTAAGAGACGACGATAGGACGTAGGTGACGAAGATAGGACGTAGGAAACGACGATAGGACGTAGTTGACGACGATAGGACGTAGGTGACGAAGATAGGAGATAGGACGCAGGTGACGGCGACACGACGTAAGAGACGACGATAGGACGTAGGAAACGACGATAGGACGTAGTTGACGACGACAGGACGTAGGTGACGAAGATAGGAAAAAGGACGTTGGTGACGAAGATAGGAGATAGGACGTAGGTGACGACGATAGGACGTAGGTGACGACGACGATAGGACGTAGGAAACGACGATAGGACGTAGTTGACGACGACAGGACGTAGGAGACAACAATAGGACGTAGGTGACGACAATAGGACGTAGGAGACAACAATAGGACGTAGGTGACGACAATAGGACGTAGGAGACAACAATAGGACGTAGGGCGTCTGTCTCTCTCTCTCAATCTCTCTCTTTTTCTCCCTAGATCGCCCCGGAGCAGGTGGTTCTTTCCCACAGTCCTTTGCAAATGCTGACGACTTTCCATGATAAATGCGTCCTGGTGTCTGGACAGGGACCAGTGACGGACATCGCCAACACGTATCCTTCACATCTGACCTCTGACTGGCTTCTTCTAGGTGGCAACCGCAGCTGAGGCTCATGGGTATTGTCGTTTTGAACAATGATTGAAATCATCCAGAAGACTTTCTGTGTTCGGCCACATTCTGATGTCCATTAGAGAAACATGTGAACTAAGAATAAGGAGACTTTTTGAATAAGATATTAATACATGCTGAACGCAGTGGCGGGCCGTGGATTTTCTACCTGTGCCTTCAGTGCCGTCTGAGTCAGAGTCTGGATCCGCTGTTTGAAGCCTTGACCGTATCGTCAGTTTGGGTTTTCAGAAGGTCGTGAGCGTCGAGCAGCTCAGAGAACACCACCCCCTGCTGGACATGGTGGACCACAACAGGAGACCCAAGCTCCCTGTGAGTAGCGTACTTGTGACGGGACGGGTCACTTTAGGTCTCGGACAGCGGCTCAGTAATCCAACCGTATTTTCTCTGTTTTAGTCGTCTCCTCTGCAGACGCTCCCGAAAATAGAAGGTAACTCCACAGCCAATACACAACACACTGTTTATGGTTTTATTTCAGCATTCTTTAGTTTATATTTACTTCATATTTATTTACTTGTTTAATATTCTCAATGTTGTGGTACCTGTTCAGGCTCCTCATTCCAAAAGTGCTGTAAAGTAAAGTCTTTGTCAGATTTTTTTGGGAAAGTGAGTAATTTTACCAAATGCAAATGAAGAAATAAAGATATTTTGACAACATATAAAAGAAACAAAAGCGATACAAAATATTTCAAAAAACATTTGAATGGGGTTAAAAGTCAGAATGAAATTATAATTTGCAAAAGTTGTACTCCATAAACAGAAGAATGTAGACACTATCTATTGATTTATGTTTACTGGCTCTTATTTTGTTGACTAATCTTCACTGACTTCCTGTGTTGCCGTAGCGATCATCCTGTTCGGAGAGCCAATCCGATGGGAGACCAACCTGCAGCTGCTGATCGACGTGCTCCTGACCAATGGGAGTCCAGGTTGCGTGTACGATCCTCAGTTGCCGGCCCAGTTGCCGGTTCTCGCCTGCAACATAGACCTGATGTGGATGGCCGAGGCCCCGTCACCACGGTAACCAACACACTACAGGAAGTTAGCTTAACCTGTTAGCGTCCATATCTCTAGGGCTGTCACAATGGGGATGGAAGGATGATGTTTTCTCTGATGTGCGTCAGGTGGTCACGTCGTTCAGTTTTGACCCTGCTTTGTTGCCGTAGGTTTGGTCACGGGATGTTCCTGCTGTGTCTGGAGTCCGTCTACAGGAAGATGACGGGTCGAGAGCTTCAGTACCAGGGGCTGCTGGGAAAACCCAGTCTGCTGACATACCAGTACGCCGAGCACCTGCTGAGACTGCAGAACCACAACCACAAGCTCACCACCATCTACGCCATCGGGTAACACGCCGTCCATAACGCCTTCTATGTCATCCATCCAGTAACCATAATGCCATCTACGCAGTGGGCTAACCAAATCCTCTTCTTCTTGCCTAGCGACAACCTGATGACTGATATCTACGGTGCTAATCTCTACAACCGCTACCTGGGTCAGCAGCATGCTGCTGTGGAAACCACGAGCAAGCTTGTGGCCCAGGGACCGGGGAGTCAAGTGGCGATGGCGGTGCCAGAGGAGGAGCTTGTGTCTGCTGCTGCTCGGTGTCGCTCCATACTGGTCGGTCTTATTTATCTATTTATTTACTAGTAATAATAACTTTAAAATCCCCACGTTGGTATTTGAGATCTGGGTACCTGGTGATATCACAGTGAAATCATAGCAGCGTCTGTCGGGTCAGAAACGAGATGTTTGCGGAGGTCACGCTGACCCTCTGATAATAACCTGTTGTCATAACGTCTGTCACTAACACAGAGCTGCTCCATCTGTCCACAGGTGTGCACAGGTGTCTATAACCCTCGCTCCTCGTTGCCTAGCGACCGCAGCGAAGCGTTCACAGAAGCCGTGTTGCACGGTCACAGAGACCTGGCGCTGGAGCTCGACCTGGTGGAGCCAAATCACGTGGTGGAGGACGTGGAGGCCGCAGTTGATCTGCTGCTGCAGCAGGAGAGCTGTTAGCTCTGACCTCTGACCTCTGACACTTGATGGGCCCCTACCAGGCGGCAGCCTCCAATTCTGCAGAGTGAAGCCAATGTGGAAAATAAATTGTCGTAAAGCTGCATTCTCTCTCCTGACCACTGAGTAACACTGATAGGAAGATGTTGGGATTATTGCTGGTTGTATAGAAGTCTATGCTTCATGTGTTAAAGCTGTATTCTATCTACTGTCCACCAGGGGGTGACTCCTTTGGTTGTATAGAAGTCTATGCTTCATGTGTTAAAGCTGCATTCTCTCTCCTGACCACCAGGGGGCAACTCCTTTGGTTGTATAGAAGTCTATGCTTCATGTGTTAAAGCTGCATTCTCTCTCCTGACCACCAGGGGGCGACTCCTTTGGTTGTATAGAAGTCTATGCTCCATGTGTTAAAGCTGCATTCTCTCTCTTGACCACCAGGGGGCGACTCCTCTGGTTGTATAGAAGTCTATATAAATGACTCTACTTCTCTTGATGTATTCCCTCAGTAAACATTGTAAACATGAGTTTATGTCTCAATCTCTAGTTTCAAGTCTTCTTCAATACAGCATGATGTTCATTTAGTAAATGATGGTCATTTAGAGTCAAACAGACCATAAAGCAGGGGACGCTTTAGGGCGGGGCTTACTGTGATTGACAGGTCGCTACCAGTATACGCTGTCGCTACGTCACTCCTCCACATTCCAAATATGATAACTTCCGGCTATCGTTTGCAAAAAGAAACATGGCGCAGCCGTACTGTAAAATGGCGAAATGGGCGATCTTTAGGCTTCATAACCTCAATTCACAAACCAGTGGTTGACATCACAATGACTACGTCCAATGCTTACCTACAGTCTATAGATGGGCCCCTACAACCTGCAGGATGAGGGCCACGGGACCCTTGGAGACATCTTTAGGGCACAGCTAATTTTCTGTAGCGTTGTTAGCTAGTCTGCCTGTCCCGTAAGCTAGCAATCAGTGAAGCAAAACATTAGTAAAACTCTGGCGCAGGATGGTTAGTGCGGCAGCCATTGTGCGCTATTGTAAAGCAAATTTTAAATATTGGCCAAACCATGAACTTAAAACTACCGGGTTCCTTGCATGATGCAAAATACTTTTCCCCATAGACTTACATCGGGGAAAGAGATGTCTGTAAACGTTTTAAATGCTCAAATAAGTGAATTCAGAGTTAATCTATTTCTATGGTGTCCCCAGTGTAGTGACAGCGGTATCATTATCATGTCCTCCTGTCTGACACACAGCTGATGCGTAAAAACTGGTTGATAACACCGAAATTTTAGCAGATCTAAGTGTTGTCTGCTGTATAATCAGATAATAAATGATGTTATAGTAAAACACAGCTATAATAATATAAAATACAGAGAAGCTCTAACAAATAGAAATGTCCTTATCTGTTGATAACAGTGTATTATAAACCATGTGTTAAACGTTTATTAATGGATTGTAAAGTAAGTAAGGATGTCTTTAAACTCACCTGTGACCTTTCAGTGTTTAATAAACTAATAATCTCTCTAATCTTTGTTGGTGCTCTGAACAGACATACATTTTCTTTCCAATATTATCTGAATACTTCCACACTTGATTCTTTCAAATCTAAAAATCTGTAAACATGAATTATACTTGAATACAGTAAATTTCAGACAAATTATATTTAATTTACTCAATCGTAATGTTCTAAAACAAAGCAACGTCGCCATCTGGTGACGGGATTGGAAACAACCGCCCACATTGATTTTAAATGATTGGAAGAGAAAAAGGAATGCAGGAAATTAGAATCCTGTGCTTTATGTCAGTTTAGTTTCATGAATACAATATATTTAATAATTGGATGTAATCTGCAACACCACCACTAAATGTCACTAATCCTATATGCACGGCTCCTTTGAAGGTTGAGATTATTTAAACCTATTTGGGCATCTATTTGTATAAATGTATTTTGTTTTATTTCATTGGACGTTATGAAAACCTTCTTAAAGTATACGTGTCTCACGACAACACTTCTCTCCAAACACCAATTAGTGCAAAACTAAATTATAACCGTTTATAACATTGGAAGAAACTAAAAGTTAAAGTGGATCAGCATTTTATCTGGTTTTAAAAAGAGATTATAAATTGGCAGAAAATCTCTCTACTGTCAGAGATGTAAAGGAGAGAGAGAGAGAGAGAGAGAGAGAGAGAGAGAGAGAGAGAGAGAGAGAGAGAGAGAGAGAGAGAGAGAGAGAGAGAGAGACTCAGTGAGCACAAACTGGGAATCCAAATAGAAGACACTTAAATCATGGCAACCAAAATGAAAGCTTAGTTTATTGGACTAAAAATAGTAACAAAAATACTCCTATAGGAGGAGACTAGGCTTATCTTGCTGCCCAATATGTATCAACATGTCACAACGTAAGGGATAGTGAATAATGATAGTTTAAATGTAATTATAATACAGTGAATATATTATTATTACATATAAAATGCAATGTGATGTTTATGTGTTAATATTCATCATAATATTATTGTGTAGTTTTTATTTTATTTTGATGCTTTGACACCATTGTTTTATTTCTGAGACATTCATGGTAATAAAACAGCACTGAATGAAACTGAACTGTGTATTTGAGGTTTTTGATACTTTACATTATTTATAAATCATTTAAACCCGCTCTGTAATAAACAAAAAAAAAAAAAACAATTGTTAAAGTTCACACTATCCCAACAGAGAATCAACAATTTATTAACATTATTTTAAATAAAAAAATAAAATAAATCTCGGTATTGACCTGCTCAAAATGGCGGCAGAGACAGGACGTCTCGTAACAGGAAGCGGGACACCAGCTGCGCCTGCGCAGTGGCTCACCCCGGGTCCCTGTAAAGATGTCTGAGCAGGCGGGGAGGGAGCGGAGTGGAGGACCCGAAACAAACGGACAGAACCCGCGACTCTCCGCAATTTAACCAGTCAAGGTAAGGGCAGGCGGCCGTGCGGAGCCTCTCTGACGGGACCGACCCGCGGCGGAAGGTTTCGCCCTCCAGATGAGCCGCGCTACGGGCGCGCGGGCTGGCTGAGTTTGTAGCAAAGAACAGAAATTATGTGCAGGGACGCGCAGCGCTGTGGCAGGGGCGTGTCCGCCATCTTGTGTAAAGTGGCGCCTTAACGGCAGCTGTCGCTTTGAGCCGAAACCGGGGCGGGATTGCGCCAAAATGGCCGTTAATGGCGGGACTCAAAAGACGTCTCTGTGTTTTTAAGTCACTTTTAGCCCAGTTCGGACCCGCTGTGGACCGAACCCGTGAGCCGCTGTGTCCGTGTCTTCAGCCCGGGCTCCGGAGAGGCAGCCGCAGCTTTGTGTCGTCCTCCCCCTCTTCCCCCCCCCCCCCCCCCCACACCTCCTTTCACCCCCCCTCCCCCTTCTACTCCTCCGTGTTTGTTTTGAAAGCCCACCGGGCGCATGCGCGTTACCACTAGCGCTCGTTCCTGCGTATGAGAAGGAAAACATCGGGAATTATTTAATTGTTTCTCGCAGCGCTCTCATTTTGCTGCATGTACACAGACGAGGTGTTACCTTAAATATGTACTGATATTTTTTTCTTAAATCAGATTTAATCAGATATTGTTCCGGTTTGCCGCCACAGTCTGCCGGCACTATTTTTCGATTGATCTGATTAATTTCCTGACAAATCGATTTATCTCTTGGCCGTATTTTCAATTAATTTGTTTATTTCGTTAAATCTACTAACGTTCGACCTTTTTTTTAAAGAAAAGAAAAGATAATCCGTTTCTATAAAATAGAAACCGATACTGGAGCACCGTGTCTGTCATTTGATCGGAATTTCTTTTCTTTTGATTTCCGGTCGAGCAGCAAATCGATCTTTGTGACGTGTTTTAAGTTTGTCATTACACCAGGAAGAGTTTTATAACAACATGCCACTTCAGTTTCTCATTAAAACTAGTTTTTATCAAGCTGTTACAACAATACACGTCAAGTATAAGTAACATAATAAATAAACTGAATTGAATGAAGTAAATATTTACATTTTGAAGACTCAAAAACCACAAACTGTCCTAGTTCCTCCAATGTGTCCCTTTTTTTTTCATTGTCTCACACACTTGTTTAATTTAAAATGTTCAATACAAGTACACGTCCATTTAAGTACAGCGTAATAGACCCTGATACAAGTATACTATTACAACCCTGCATTACATTAGGATGCTTTCAGGCTCTGGGGAAAGGTTTACTATAACGTTGTCATGAAACGTTGATGTAATGTAAATGTAATCTCGTAAAATGTAGTGTTGGTGAGAAACTTGAATATATCCAGTTTGTTTATGAAGTATTAGCTGTTTTCAGTTTCAGTTTTAATCAATGAATATTCAATATTTGTTTTCCTTATTAGTTGAATTGTGTGTTTTGATGAAGAAAGAAAACCCTATGAATTACTATCAAAGTAAAAGGTAACATTTAGTATTTTTGATGGTTTATTAAACTGACATCGGAGCCTTGAAATTATTTTTTCCCCTTTTTTATTTTATTTGTGCTGATCCGATCTGTGACTCCGAACCGTGAGCTCTTAGTCTTTTCACTGTTCTCACAATCCGCTGCTCTTGTTTGGCCGAAATAAAACCTCCAGAATCTGGAGGTTGTATATGTTTTCTCATACTTTTTAATCATTGTATAATAAATAAAGTCTTCCTCTCCAGGCAGGTCAATGTCATTCTGACAAGCAGCTGCGATGTCCAATGACAGCCAGGTATCGGTGAAGGGGGAGGCGGTTATCATGCCGTCTCCCTCTGGCTCCGCCTCATCACAAGAACCGCCCCTTTCTCCGTCCACCACCTCCAAACCACCTGAGCTCCCAGGTACACCCGTCTGTCTGAGCTCTTTGATGCACCTGTCTGTCTCTGACCCGTCTGTCTGAGCTCACGGGTACAATTGTCTCTTTCTGACCCGTCTGTCTGACAGACGAACTGGTCCAGGCTGGATGGTCTAAGTGCTGGTCTCGGCGGGAGAACCGGCCGTATTATTTCAACAGATTCACCAATCAGAGCCTGTGGGAGGTCCCAGTGTTGGGTCAGCACGATGTCATCGTGAGTAATGATCCCGTTTCCTTTATGTGTGAGGTGAACGGACAACAACAGGAAGTTAGTCCTTTAGGTTGTCAGAAGTTGAAGGATCATGTTTTTTTGGTCTGTCTGCAGTCCGATCCTTTAGGTCTGAATGCGGCTCCGGCAGAGGGCGGAGACAGTAATGGTCAGAGGAAGAGGAGGATCTCTGAGGAGCAGGGGGCGGGGCCTAACAGCATCAAAAGACTCAAAGTAAAAGAAGCGGCCTTGGATCGGTTCATGGCGGTTGCAAGTGGCTGGTGTGCAGTGGCTTGTGGGAAACCGAGTTCTCTAATTTACTTGTTTTGCTTGCAGGTGGAGCCCACCACGCCCATCTCTCCCAGCACCCCGGGGGTCAAACCCTGGAGCTCCGCCCCCGAGGAGAAACCAGCCCTACCGGCCACGCCCACAACACCAAGCCCCGCCCCCGCGGTATACAGGCCAGCTGTGTGAGTGACCCTGTTAGCATCCTTAGCTTCTGCGTTGAAACCTAGGAAATCTTCCACCGTCATTATTATTTAATATCCTTTACATTGTGGCAATTATTATATTTAAAATGTATGTCGTTGAAGTTGTTTGTTGTGGTTGTTTCAGTATCTACTGGGATCTGGACGCCCAAACCAACGCTGTGATCAGAGAGCATCCGCCCGCCAACCACCTGCCCCCGCACCCGGAGATGGAGCTGCTGAGAGCTCAGCTGGTCACCAAACTTCGGCAACACTACCATGAACTGTGTCACCAGAGAGAAGGTACTGGGCCCGCATGGAGACCACAGATCAAACCATTTAGAACGAATAACGGCCATCGAGTCCATCTTGAAGTGGAACCTTTTGTTCACCTTGATAGTTGAACTTTGCTTGGCCTTTTTGTAACGGCAAAAATAACTGTCTCAGTGGTTGAGAAAGCTCTTTCGTGACCTCCTATGTACTGACTGTAACAGTTTGTAAGTCCGTCCGTCCGTCTGTGGTTCAGGTATTGATCCGCCTCGGGAGTCCTTCAACCGTTGGCTACTGGAGAGGAAAGTGATCGACAAGGGTCACGACCCCTTGCTGCCGAGTGACTGCGAGCCGGTCATCTCCCCGTCCATGTTCAGAGAGATCATGAACGACATTCCCATCAGGTGCCTGTCTGTCTGTCTGTCACTTCAAGATGTGTGTTTTGAAACTGTTTTGATTAGTTTCATATTGATGACGTGGTGTTTTTGTTCTCAGGTTGTCGCGTATCAAGTACAAAGAGGAGGCCCGTAAGCTGCTGTTCAAATACGCTGAAGCTGCCAAGAAGATGATTGACTCCAGGTAGGTTGCAACCGACCAATCGGAGCTTTATGCTGCTGATGACCTCACCAGGGAGCGCCTACCTTTGACCTTTTTTAAGGGAGCTCTATGGATCACTTTTCTGTTAGGAGACATAATGACCTATTTTTCTTGGGCGTAGTGTTGGTGGAAGCAGAATGATCTGAACATGTTGCTTATCACTGGCGAGCAAGTTTTGTTGGCTCTTTTTTGCATTTATGTTGTGTATATAAATGGTACAGAAATATGATTTTCTCCCTATGTACAGTAACACACTCTTTAAGTCAAATATTAACCAACAAGACCGTATTATCTGACCCCTACACTGCTGGGAGCAGAGCAGACTGGAGCCCCAGAGAGGACGGCTGGCTAGTTAACTAACTAGCTAGCTAGACTCCGGAGCTCCCGCCTGCCCTCCTCCCAGCGAAGTAGCACAGAGGAGTGAGGCCGACGCTAGCTAGTTAGCGGGCTAATTCCAGCGTGTTTTCCTTCCCCTTTGGGTTGGGTTGACGATATCAGTTGTAGCCGCCATGTGAACCAGGGCGACGTTGCACCACTGCATCTTTACACGGCTAATAGTTGTTCGCCGCTATATTAACCTTTTGACCTGTGCAGGAATGCGAGTCCAGAGAGCCGGAAGGTGGTGAAGTGGAACGCCGAAGACACCATGAGCTGGCTGCGCCGAGATCACTCCGCCAGCAAAGAGGACTACATGGTAACCTTTGACCTGATTTATACTGTAAATGTCTAGTCTCTGTTTCATGACGAGCACAAGGTGGAATTTACCTGCTTCCAAACAGGCGGCAAATGCTGAAGTGTCTTAACACTGGCATTCTCTCTCCTGACCACCAGGGGGAGACTCCTCTGGTTGTATAGAAGTCTATGCTTCATGTGTTAAAGCTGCATTGTGTGTGTGTGTGTAGGACCGTCTGGAGCACCTGAGACAACAGTGTGGTCCTCACCTCACCGCTGTCGCCAAAGACTCTGTGGAGGGAATCTGCTCCAAGATCTACCAGCTGTCTGCAGAGTACAGCCGCCGGATGAGACAGACGCACCTGAGTCTCCTCCAGGACCCCCCCACAGGTAACCCCCCACACACACACACACAGGTCATGTGACATGCGTCTTTTAGACGTGGCCGTATTTTCAAAACAACCGCTTTTCCATGAAAACGTAGTAGTGTGGATGTAGCCTGAGTCTCTACTGCAAGACCCCCGACAGGTACACACACACACCTGGGTTTAATGTGTGTGTGTGTGTGTGTGTGTGTGTGCAGAGGCCAGTGCGTCCCCGCAGCAGTCCCGGTTGGTCTACTGTTACCCGGTGCGTCTGGCGCTCCCCTCGCCGCCGCTCCCTCGAGTCGAGCTGCACTTTGAGAACGACGTGGCCTGCCTACGCTTCAGAGGAGAGATGGTCAAGGTCAACAGAGGTCACTTCAGCAAACTGGTAAGGACGTAAAGACACAGACGCTTTTAATGGGGAAACTTCTACAGGACGTTTAGAGTTTGATTGACGGAAGCTTCAAAGATGTTTTCAGAAAAGGGTTCACAGAGAGCAGGTAGACGAGGAGGAAGTGTTGAGGATGTGTTTGTGACTTTAACTAAAAATCATTAAATATAAAACGGGAGGAATTTAAAGAAATGTCCCGCTCAGTGTTCAGGAAGTTATGCACTTCGGTTTAAAAACAATGATGGCAGCTAAAGTCCACCAGCAGAGGGCGACGTTGTAGCAGTGAGAAATACATTTGTCTGTCTGACTCACTTCACTTCAACGTGCTTCAGTGAAGTGTCTGTCTGTATGTCTCATATTCTCTCTCTGTCTGCCATGTTCTCTGTCTGTCCTACACTCTGTCTCCCTGACTGTCTGTCTCTCTCCAGGAGTTGTTGTACAGGTACAGCTGTATAGACGATCCTCGCTTTGAGAAGTTCCTGTCCAGAGTCTGGTGCCTCCTCAAGAGATACCAGGTCAGCTGACTCTCTGTTCCTCTGACGACGGTACGTTTGGTAACGACTCAGTGGGTTAACGAGGGGGGTGTGTGTGTGTGTGTGTGTGTGTGTGTGTGTGTCTCTCCAGGTGATGTTCGGCAGCGGCGCTAACGAGGGCACCGGCCTGCAGGGGGCGCTGCCCGTGCCGGTGTTCGAGGCGTTGATCCGGCAGTTTGGCGTTTCCTTCGAGTGTTTCGCGTCGCCGCTCAACTGCTACTTCAAACAGTTCGGCTCCGCCTTCCCCGACGTCGACGGCTTCTTCGGGTCCAGAGGGTGAGACGTGTTCATACCCGTCTGTCTGTCTGAGGCTGATACGCACAGACAGCTAGTGCAGACTATGAAGTTAGTCTGTGTGGCTGTCATATGTTGATGCTATGAGCATTTAATACCACCAGTATGCAGTATTACACTATTTAATATCAATATTACAGGATTTAATACCACCAGTATGTAGTATTACACTATTTAATATCAATATTGCAGCGTTTAATACCACCAGTATGTAGTATTACACTATTTAATATCAATATTACAGGATTTAATACCACCAGTATGCAGTATTACACTATTTAATACCACCAGTATGTAATATTACAAGATTTATTGCCACCAGTATGTAATATTACAAGATTTAATGCCACCAGTATGTAGTATTACAAGATTTAATATCAATATTACAGGATTTAATACCACCAGTATGTAGTATTACAGGATTTAATATCAATATTACAGGATTTAATACCACCAGTATGTAATATTACAAGATTTAATGCCACCAGTATGTAGTATTACACTATTTAATATCAATATTACAGGATTTAATACCACCAGTATGTAGTATTACACTATTTAATATCAATATTACAGGATTTAATACCACCAGTAGGGGATTTAAACGTGAAATCCCCAAAAAGTGAAAAGGTAGCACTTCCCAGATTTGTTTGATGCTAAGCGTTGCCTCGTTGTTCAAAACATTTAAGTATTATTATTATTATTATTATTATTATTAACCCTGTTTGTTTGTTTGTTTGTTTGCTTTCAGGCCGTTCCTGTCTTTCTGTCCAGTCAGCGGCTCGTTTGAAGCCAACCCTCCGTTCTGTGAAGAGCTGATGGACGTCATGGTGACGCACTTTGAGGTCCGTCCTGGTCGTACCGGTCCATACTGGTCTGGTACTGGTCTTAAACCAGGCTGGACGGTGTGGACCTTCTCTGGCCTCATGAACTGATGCAAGCAGGCGCAGAAATCTGCATCTGTTTAGTACAAAACCCTCAGGGTCTTGAACCGGGTTCTCCGGGTTCCGTAGATGCAGGTCAACATATCTCCGTCTGTCTCTTGTCCTCCAGGGGCTTCTGGAAAAGTCTTCCGAGCCGCTGTCCTTCATCGTCTTCGTCCCCGAGTGGCGCGACCCCGTGACCCCGGCTCTGACCCGCATGGAGGCGAGCCGGTTCCTCCGCCACCAGCTGAACGTCCCGGCCTTCGAACACGAGTATCGCTCTGGGAGCCAGCACATCTGCAAGAGGTACCGTGACCGCTGTGTTTTTATACGCAGCTGTACAGGGTTCTTCTTACGCTCAAGGAATTTTAAAATGGTTATTTCCAGGCCTGGAAAAGTCCTTGAAAAAAATAAAATCTCCAAAGTTTAGTAAAAGTCATGTAAATGTGTTATATTCATGTGTCCATGATGTTCATTTACGCTGAGTTTGAAATAATGAATATGCTTTTAAAAGAAAGACTCAAAATATAAGCAGGCATACATACAGGCATCTATATGAATGTTTATTCTTTTAATCAAACTATTGTCTCATTCATTTGAGTCATTTAAGGTTTACTGTATGTTTGTATTCTCATTGTTAGTTTAAATACTACATTTACTCACTTTTTACTGTTTACACCCAGATTTCCCTAAATGTTTGTAATGGACATTTCTTAAATTCATGGAAATTTAGTAAAAAGTAATGGAAATTTGGTAAAAAAAATAATGGAAAGTTGGTAAAAATTCTTGGAAATTTGGTAAAAATTAATGGAAATTTGGTAAAAAAAATAATGGAAAGTTGGTAAAAAGTCTTGGAAATTTGGGGAAAATTAATGGAAATTTGGTAAAAAGTCTTGGAAATTTGGGGAAAAGTCTTGGAAATTAGGTAAAAAGTCTTGGAAATTTGGGGGAAATTAATGGAAATGTGGTAAAAAGTCTTGGAAATGTGCTAAAAAGTCTTGGAAATTTGGTAAAAAAATCATGGTAATTTGGGGGAAATTAATGGACATTTGGTGAAAAGTGATGGAAACCCATTGGTCAGAATGTGTATAAACTGTGTGTATTTGTGTGTCTCCAGAGACGAGATGTACTACCGGGCGGTCCACGGCACCGCGGTGATCTTCCTTCAGAACGATGCCGGTTTTGCGAAGTGGGCGCCGACTCCGGAGCGTCTGGCCGAGCTCATGGCGGCGTACCGCCCCTCCCCCGCCCGGCCCTCCGCCCTGTCCTCTCCTGGCCCCGCCCCCATCACCCCCGGAGACAAAGACTCCGCCCCCAAGGCCGCTGATAGGACGCAGAGCGCGGTGACGTCGCCTGGTGGCCATGACGATAACAACAACAGCAACAGCAACGATAGCACCGCCACCACCAACAACAACAACAACAACAACAACAACAGTAGTAGCACTAGTAGTACTAGTAGCAGTAGTAGCAGTAGCAGCACCAGTCCTCAAGAAAAGATGGCCGCTGTGTAAATGGGGCGGGGCTTGTAGTGTGACCGCGCCTCTTCACCTGTGTAAAGTTTATCTATTTTTGATCGTCGTCTCGTCTCTTCAGATTGTCCCTCACCAGCACCTGTAGCATCTGTCCGCATACCCACAATGCTGTTCTGGACCAGCGTTCACCCTTTCACCGTCCTCCCTCACATCGGCTCTTCTGATTGGTCGACGCTCTTGACTTCACAGCTTCTGGAGCTTTTCATTCGCCTGCAGCTGAGTCACCTCAAGTTGAGTTAGAAGATGTAGTTGAGCTCCAGCAATAAAACAAATAAAAACCTTTTTCCACTGGAAGACATCTGATTGGTCCACACCGACGGGGCTTGGTGATTGGTTGACAAAGGCAGCTATCGTTTCTATTGGACTCGTCTTTCCCTTATTGAGTCAGAAAGAATCTTCAGGCTCCGCCTCCTCCGCACGGTCTCACCGCGTCATTCAGAGGTTGAACCCTCTCCAGTCTGCAGTGCATTGTGGGAAAACGCTTCGCGCAGGGAGAAGGAGGCGGAGTCAGAACTGAGACTCGGAACATAGAGAGGAGATCATGTGATCAGACTTCCTGTGGCGTCACTGTTAACCAGGAAGTGACCAGACGTCACCAGGTGTGTGTTAATCACCAGGTGTGTGTTAATCACCAGGTGTGTGTTAATCACCAGGTGTGTGTGTTCGCCACCAGGTGTGTGTTCGTCACCAGTTGTGTGTTCGTCACCAGGTGTGTGTTCGCCACCAGGTGTGTGTTCGCCACCAGGTGTGTGTGTTCTCCACCAGGTGTGTGTTCGCCACCAGGTGTGTGTTCGCCACCAGGTGTGTGTTCGTCACCAGGTGTGTGTTCGCCACCAGGTGTGTGTTCGCCACCAGGTGTGTGTTCGCCACCAGGTGGCGATGATTTTTATGTGGAGTTGTGAAGTGTGAGAAGTTAACTCAGGTTCTTGTTGTGTTTTCGCTGACAGAACCCTGTTTACCACATTAAGCAGCTTTATTCTCCTCGTATCAAAACTTTCTAAAAATATTTTTCTTGTCAAAATTATTCAGACCTTTTCTGGAAATGTTTTTCTTCCTCCTTTCTCTTGTAACGAGACCTTTTTTTCTATGACTTTTTTTTTTCGTCAAAATATATGTTTAAGTTTAATACTTGCCATCTGGTTTCTTTTAGGGTTGAACGTGAAGGTGTTTTAATACTGAAGAATATTAAAGGAACCAGCGACTCCTCGCACTTCATAACTCGACACTGTGGATGTAGAACAAGAACTGGACCCCGAAGACGGGCCTTTTTCAGTCCTGTGAGGCCCAATAGTGTCTCTCCCTTTGGCTCCGCCCACTTTACATAACGGTGACGTCATATATTTTTTAAATCGCTTTTCTCGGCTTGAGGACAGTTTTACGAATCCTTAATGGTGAAAAAAGATCTTAATGGCGTCCCTTTCCTGATGATTTTTCTTGGGCTGCGTCCAGTTCTTTTTTCACATCCAGGCTGTTCTCTGATTGGACGACTCGTCGACCAATCGGGCGTCTGTCTCCGCGCGACACCAGTTTCTGCCTCCGGCCGTGTAGATACTGTACAGTTAAACTGATACGAAGTCTGTTGATGTTTTTTTCCTCATCTGCTGTTTTAAAATTGATTGGAAGAAAAAAAGAACGGAATGGAGATGTGTTTTCTGTATTATACAGCTTACGATAGTTTGTTTTAAACTAAACCAAAGTGTTATTAAGAAAATCTATATCTTGTATGTAAAAGTAGACGTGTGTATGCATCAGTAATGCTGAAGTCTAACCAGCAGAATCCACATTATTTTTATAATTCTCAGCTGTTCTTTTTCAGTAACCGTTTGTTTTTTTTAAGGTTATTTTGGGGTTTTGTTGTGCATGAAACCTTTTGGACTTAAAATGACGTTCGTACTCCTGAATGAGTTTTTGGGGCTGCATGGCGTGGCCTTGCTAGTTTTAGCCGTTAAAGTCCTTTTTTAAAGGAACAGTCCAACGTTTTGGTATGTTGTGTTTACTGTTTTATGGCGCCATGCTACCAGTTTCCACCCGTTTCCAGTATTTGTGCTAAGCTAAGCTGGTTGGACTGTCTTTTTTTTTTTTAAATATTCCTGGAAAGCCAGAAACCCTTTGGTGCAAATTTGAAAATGTTTTATTGTAATTAAGATGACTTTTTTTCTCTTGGTTACGATTAGTTTGATTAGTTTTCTGGTCTTTATGGCTTCTGCGTTTCATAATTTCAAGAAAACTAATTTTTATGATTTGTATAAAAATAATTACAAAATATAATTCTTGTAATTGTGAGAAACTGATACTTGCGATAAACTTTAATATTGAGAGATCTGTTGCAAGATTTTTTAAATCCCAAAACATTTGTCTTTTGTTTTACTTGAGATCCGTGTCTAATAAATACAACTTAAAGATCTTGTATTTATTAGATAAAGGTCATATCGCTACGCAATTAATATTTATCACATAGTTTATTGAACTTCATTTTAAGAAAAGATTTCATGACATTTCTTGTATTTGTGACATCCGTAGATAAAATGTTTTAAATTATAATTACGACAACGTTCTCTGTTTATAACGTACAGATCTTGTAATCACGGTGAGACGACAAGAAAAAAGCAATTTAATGACAATATATTTTTCTCACAATCGCAAAAAAAGAAGCTGTAATGACAAAGAAGTGGTGGAAGTACACAATGCTTTTGTGTAATTAGGATTTACAAAATTCTCATAGTTCAAGATCGTTAAGGTTTTAATTGGGAGATAATGGCTCATGATTACAAGTTGACGCCCACATGTTGTTTTGTCTTTGCTGAATATGATGTTTCTTTATAGTCTTGATTGAAACCGGTGAGCTTTGTGTTTCCTGTAGATTCAGTGAAACCACTCGGGTCTGGTTTGAATATGAAATGAACGTCCGGTGCGACGTCACAGCTGGAGAATGTAAATACGGTCTGTCCTTTTATCCTGCCTGCAAACACAATGCAGCTTCACTCTCCCAGTAAAAACATATCCAACCCAGTAACACGCCTGTCCAACTCGTCTTTCACACGCTCTGGTCATGTGACATTACACACGGGAAGTATCCGATCATGGAAAGGTAAAAGGTCAGGGAACAAATGCACTTAATGAGGAAGCAGGTTTGGTGATTAACACACTGGTGGAATAATTAAGACTCATTCAAAAGCATAAATAATGTGTGTATGTATATATATGTATGTATGTATATGTATGTATATGTATGTATATGTATGTATGTATATATATATATATATGAGAACCGATTTTACCGTTTGCGTCATTATCTTACGTGAATGCTTAAATAACCTGTTTGTTATGGAGGTTATCTCTTTCACTGAAAGAATACAGGAAAAAAAAGTGAATTTGAGAAAATATTTCTTTTTTTTTTTTTTTCAGAATAACTTCCGTATGTTACTTTTTTTTTAGGCGACTATATTTTCTCATATTTGAGATCTGTAGAAAATGCAGAATAAAGGCAATTATGGAATAAGAAACGGAGAAAACAGTTATGATCTGAATCTTTCCTCCATAATTAATAATTATATAGCAAATAATAAGTTTATATAAGAGCTTGAAGTATCTGCTAACCACACCCCTGATGTTAATGATTATAATAATGATTATACATTATTATAATAATACTATGCATTCAAATATGTCTTTGGATTCGTGTAAATTATGCTTTTATTCTGAAGTAATGACCGGAAGCTGGTCGACACCACTGCTAGCTTCGCACAAGCGGAAGAAACGCAGTGACGCAATAACAAGTCCGTGTTGATAATCGATTGATCGGTTAATCGGTTTAACATCTCTCGGCCTCTCGGTGTCCGTCAGCGCGGAAAAGAACCGGGAAACGAACCGGGCGAACAACCGCCGGGTAAAGAACCGGGAAACGGGACTTTGTAACTTCCGCTCCGCTGTTAGCTTGAGCAGGGTAGCTTGAGCGGAGTTAGCTCGTCTGGACCCGGACCGGTACCAGGACCGGTTCTAGGATGGGAGCCCACCGCAGTGAGGGAGGCCGGGACTGGCTGGTTCCGGACGGGCCGGAGCAGCCGGAGCAGAGCCCGGTAAGGACCACAGCTAACGGCGGCTAAAGCGCCAAGCTAGCGGAGCGTGTGACGTCTCGTTTTATTGGTCAAATCAGGTCACGTGACGTCATACGTAAATATTGTTATGACGCTTTGGCTCCACATGATTATTGATTCATCTGTAAATATGGTTTTGAGAACACGAATGAGCGAAATCTGTGTTTTGTATTTTACAAAATCCCCCAACCCCAAATAAATTTAATAAACTCTTTTTTTCAGTAACATTATAAAAATGATCCTTTGTTCAAATAAATTAGTTTTTTTTATTGATTAATTCATCTATTTATTCTCTCTAGAAGCCGTGGAACCTGATGATCAAACACAGACAGATACACAGACGAGGACGACGCTCACACATGGCCGTCAGGTCAGTACTGGTTTATATATGTAGTCCTACTGGTTTATATATATCCTACTGGTTTATATATGTAGTCCTACTGGTTTATATATGTAGTCCTACTGGTTTATATATATCCTACTGGTTTATATATGTAGTCCTATTGGTTTATATATGTAGTCCTACTGGTTTATATATATCCTACTGGTTTATATATGTAGTCCTACTGGTTTATATATATCCTACTGGTTTATATATGTAGTCCTACTGGTTTATATATATATCCTACTGGTTTATATATATCCTACTGGTTTATATATGTAGTCCTACTGGTTTATATATATCCTACTGGTTTATATATGTAGTCCTACTGGTTTATATATGTAGTCCTACTGGTTTATATATATCCTACTGGTTTATATATGTAGTCCTATTGGTTTATATATGTAGTCCTACTGGTTTATATATATCCTACTGGTTTATATATGTAGTCCTACTGGTTTATATATATATCCTACTGGTTTATATATGTAGTCTTGCTGGTTTATATATATCCTACTGGTTTATATATGTAGTCCTACTGGTTTATATATATATCCTACTGGTTTATATATGTAGTCCTACTGGTTTATATATGTAGTCCTACTGGTTTATATATATCCTACTGGTTTATATATATCCTACTGGTTTATATATATAGTCCTACTGGTTTATATATGTAGTCCTACTGGTTTATATATATCCTACTGGTTTATATATATAGTCCTACTGGTTTATATATATAGTCCTACTGGTTTATATATATATAGTCCTACTGGTTTATACCGAGTCCTACTGGTTTATGCATAGTGCTACTGGTTTATATATAGTCCTACTGGTTTATATATATGTAGTCCTACTGGTTTATATGTAGTCCTACTGGTTTATATATAGTCCTACTGGTTTATACCGAGTCCTATTGGTGGTTTTCAGCCTGACGAACAATTTAAACAACATCACAACTGATTCAGAGTATTGTAAAGAAACTTAGTGGAGTATAGTAAAACATGTATTATGTGTAATACTATACCTATACTATACCTATTAAACAGTATAGTATCAGTCATATTTTATTGCAATAAAGGATCTTTTTCTTTTTTTTAACGGGCTCCATCACACTGAAACATATTTTATTAAACTCAAATAGATTCACAAGTTACTCATTATTTGACAGTCCACATGGAAACTGAACACACTGGTTTGTGTCAGTTCATACTGGTTTAACTGTGTGTGTGTGTGTGTGTGTGTGTGTGTGTGTGTGTGTGTGTGTGTGTAGCTACACGGATCCTCAGGTGTCCATGGACCTGTTGAGGGCTGTGCTTCAGCCCAGCTTCAACGAGGACATCATGGCTGTGTTCAAGAAGTACCATAAGGTCAGAGGTCACCCTTCAATTTCAGTTCAATTCATTTGTGTCGCTCAATATCACGAATCACAAGGCGTCAAAATATCCACAACATTCAACATCCTCTGTTCTTGAACTCTCGTATCGGAAACAGGGCAAAGAAAAGAAGGGGTGGTTTGGGAACAGATGTGTCGGTTCATGTTCTCATGTTGATGCTTTTCTTCCAGTTCTTTGAGAAAGCGGCGGAGAACGTGAAAGAGAACGTTGGTGACGACGTTCAGACCGACCAGCTGATCAGAGAGGCCTGCAGGAACGTTCTGGAACACGTGAGACTTCCTGTCGTCTGACCCGTGACCCGGCTGGTCATGTGACGATTGGCTGACACCAGGTGTCACATGACCGGCCGCTGGGTTCTGACCTCACGACCTTTGACCTCAGGTGTCTGTTGTGTGTCTCTGTGGTCACCATGGTTTCTCTCTGATGTCACCCCCAGGCCAAACAGATGTTTCCGGAGGCCGAGGTGAATAGGGCGAGGTCAGAGGTCGCCATGAAGGTAGGAACTGACCAATGAGAACCGCCAGAATATGTTTTTACTGGTCCGGTTCTGATCTGGTTCTTTGTGCCTCGCCAGAGGTCCAGACCGGCTGCTGATGAAGACTACAGTCAGAGAGGAAGCCCCGTCCCCAAGAAGGTACTGTCACGCTGAGTTTGAAATAATGAATATGCTTTTAAAAGAACAACTCAAAATATAAGCAGGCATACATACAGGCATCTATATAAATGTGTATTCTTTTAATCAAACATTAATTGATTATCTGTGATCGTTGTGTCGACAGCGACGGGCTCGTCCGGGCCCGGTGGCGGCCTCCGATCGACCTCACACCTTCTCCACGCAGTGAGTATCTGACATCATCATCATCAGTATCCAGGTAGATCACCTGGCTGACCCCTGTGACTGTCCCGTCCTCAGAGTGAAGCTCAAGTCGGATCCGATCAAGAGAGAAGGGCCGAAGGTGAGTCGGCAGAGTGTTCGTCATCGCTGACCCTGATTGGTCAGAAGTTGAATGTCCCGCCTTCTTTCTTACAAAGATCAGTGTGTAAAATCTGACGCGCACGCAGACGCGCATCGTGAAGCAGTGAGAGGAACCGAGCGGTTAGGCTGAAGATGCTATGTTCATCCTCAGCTGATCTTCATCATCTAACGACCTGCTGTGTGTGTGTGTGTGTGTGTGTGTGTGTGTGTGTGTGTGTGTGTGTGTGTGTGTGTGTGTGTGTGTGTGTGTGTGTGTGTGTGTGTGTGTGTGTGTGTGTGTGTTTTTTTCAGTGGGAGCCATCCAGACTGAATGAAGGCAGCACGTTTGTTCTCGGCTCCAGAGCCAACAAGTGAGTCAACAACATTTAACATTATGACATCATCATATATACATTATGACATCATCATATAGACATTGTGACATCATCATATAGACATTATGACATCATCTTATAGACATTGTGAGATCATCATATAGAGATTGCGACATCATGTAAACAGTATGACATCATCATATAGACTTTGTGACATCATCATATAGAGATTATGACATCATCATATAGAGATTGCGACATCATGTAAACAGTATGACATCATCATATAGACATTGTGAGATCATCATATAGAGATTGCGACATCATGTAAACAGTATGACATCATATAGACATTATGACATCATGTAAACATTGATGTCATGTAAACAGTGACATCATCATATAGACATTGTGACATGTAAACATCATGTAGACATTATGACATGTCAACGTGTAAACATGGTGACATCAAACATGTCCGTCAGAACCCTGTTTGTCCTAACAGTTGGACAGGAAGTCATGTGTGTTGTGATGTCACCGCAGGGCGCTGGGGATGGGCGGGACCAGAGGACGCATCTACATCAAACACGCCGACCTGTTCAAGGTAAACCGTCACGAGAGGACTCGACCTCGACCTGCGCGCCACACTTTATAACACCGTGTCTGTTTCAGTATGCGGCGGATGCGAAGGACAAGCAGTGGCTGGCGGAGAGACACCACATGAGAGCCACGGGAGGGAAGATGGTGAGGACCAATCCTGAGCCGCAAACATTAAGACGCAGAAGTCTCCTACGGACGACTGCTGCACTTGAACGCATCGCTGTAACGTGTGTGTGTGTGTGTGTGTGTGTGTGTGTGTGTGTTCAGGCCTACCTGCTGATTGAGGAGGACATCCAGGATCTGTCTCGCAGCGACGAGTACAAGTGAGTCTGACGTCGCTCTTCCGTCTCCACGGTAACCAGATGTGTCTCTGTAGTTACCGTGGTAACAGCTGAGTGTATGTGTGTTCAGGGACTGTGCAGACGTCAAGATGGACGAGTTGAAGCCGTTCTCAGTTCCTCTGTGGATAGTGGAGAAGATGCAAAGAGCCATGGAGGCTCAGAGAGACGCCGACCCCTGACCTGCCATCACATGACCATCACATGCCCATCACGTCACCCGCCATCACATGACCCAACATCACATGACCCGCCATCACATGACTATGACAT
This sequence comes from Taurulus bubalis, assembly GCF_910589615.1. Classification (NCBI taxonomy): domain Eukaryota; kingdom Metazoa; phylum Chordata; class Actinopteri; order Perciformes; family Cottidae; genus Taurulus; species Taurulus bubalis. Next base: position 2,640,016 of record NC_136593.1, on the reverse strand, counting down.
GACCTCATCACATGACATCTCCACAGTGATCATGTTGTTCTTGTTAATGCCGTTTTTTTTATTATTATTAAATGAAATAAAAGACAAACTCTGCAGGTTGCGCCATTACGTCTTTTATTTACAAAAATAAAGCAACGATCAAACAGGGAAGTGACATCATCAGGGGGCGGGGCTTCACTCGATGCCTTCCTGCTTGTCCTTGATGGAGACTCTGAAGCGCTCCTCCAGCAGAGAGAGCTCGCTGATGAGATCCGTGATGGCGTTCGTAAACGCTTCCTGTCAAAAGAAAACCAACGGTGAGCTGCTGGACCACGACTCCTCAGGTGTGTGTTTACCTGTGGACTGTAGTCGGGTGTGTGTTGTTACCTGTGGACTGTAGTCAGGTGTGGTCTGCACTCTGATGACGATCTTGTGTTCCAGAGGATGAGGAACCTTATAACCAGCAAACAGAACCTGCGGATCCTTCAACAGCTGACTGACACACAAACACAAACATGGTCAGGATCTGTTTCACCTCATGAAGAAAAATACTTTTAAACACAGCGTTGTAATATAAAGCGTAAGCTATTATATTGAGTTACTTTAACAGCTCTGTTCCAGTGTATGTGCCTGGGGCTTTTATTGTGAAGGATCAGACGGAAAAAGGAGAGCAATAAAGTGATTGCAGACACTGAGCATGGAGTTACGATTGTATTATTGCACCAATAACGACTTTTTCAGTCTGGATGGAGACAATATTTTTGTAAAAATATTCAAATGTAAAATTCAAGTTGCTTTTATTGTGAAGGGGAAAACGGAAAGAGAAGAGTGAGGAAAATAAAAATTGTTGGTGGCGGCGGTGGGATCTTTTTCCTATTTTCTATTTCCTCTCACTCTTCGCCTTCCGTTTTTCCCTTCACAATAAAAGCCCCAGAACATACACCAGAACACTGCTTTCTAAATAACTGTTTAAATACACAATACGACATTTTACAGTGCATAATGTATTTAATAAATAGGCCTAATTGACACAGATTCAGCCTTTTTGAGTCAACATCTGATCCTTTCACAATAAGAGCCTGTCGCCTGCATCAAAGGTGCGTATTCTACTTGATAAAAAAGACAAATACACCAATAAATACCCAAAATATACATATGCAGATACTCTACTTCAAACACAGGCGTATATTTAGTTCCTGTGACGTAATGAGTTATTGTCATTGTTGGTCGCGGTTGCGCGCCCGTAACCGCGTGGCCGCTTACGCTCTGATGATGTTGCCCAGCGTGTGGTCCTCCTTGTTCAGCGTGAACAGGCAGGCGTTGGGCACCTTGGTGTCTTTGCTGATGCTGATCTTCTTCTCTCCCTCGAACAGGAGGAACGACTCGAAGGCGGGAGGCGCGTTCATGCTTCCTGAGCTGAGCGCTGAGCGAACGACCGGAGGTAGCCGGAAACGCGGCTCCTTCAAAACAAGACGACTTCCGGCTTCTTCTTGCCGTTACCGCCCCCTGCTGCTCAAAACAGACCTGCAATATCTTCTTCTTCTTCTTCTTCTTCTGCTTCTTCTTCTGCTTCTTCTTCTGCTTCTTCTTCTGCTTCTTCTTCATTTTACGGCGGTTGACATACCATATATTTGGTGCATTACAGCCACCTTCTGCTCCGGAGTATGACCTGCAATATTATATTATACCCTCATATTATAATGGTCAATATATTATTAATATTATCATATTATATATACATTATACCCTCATATTATAATAGTCAACATATTATTAATATTATATATATTACACCCTCGTATTATAGTAGTCAAAATATTAATATATATATATATATATATATATATATATATATATATATATATATATATATATATATATATATATATATATATTATATTATATAGCTTCCACACCACCAGAAATAGATTGTAAAGTTTAAATATTTCTTTTTTGTTGTTTTTCTTTTGTTTATTATTGTTTATTGTTATGTACCTTTCACCTTCATATGAAAAGAAACACACACAGTTTGTTTTTGACTCGTTCCTCGCAACTCCGTGACGCGTTCGTGAAACGCAATTCCGGACGTTCCTCTTGTCCAATCACATCGCTGTTCCCCCCGTGCGCCCTTCTCATTGGCTAAGCCGCAGGCAGTTTGTTTTTGAATGCCGGGCGCCGATTGGCTCCGAGTGCGAGGAAGCGCCGGTTTAAACAAGGGGGGGGGCGGGAGCGAGCTCAGTTTGAATCAGCAGCTCGAGCCGCGAACACCCGACGCACGACACGGTGAGTCAACCAGGTAGAACTCACCTCGTTCAGCTGTACCTCTGCATTGCGTGTACCTGTCGAGACCCAGCAGCGGTTGCGTCTCTTTCGTGCTTTAAATGAACGCCAACCGTTGAGATAATCCTCCATGGCTACAACTTCCGGTTGCGAATGCGCGCACACGTGACGACAGCTGCTGTTGGCTCGCGACGATTTAAAGGGCGCGAGAGTTCGTCCCCGCGGTGTGTGAATGCCGGTGCGTCGCTGTCTTTGTCCCGCTGTGCCCCCGGTACTTCCGTCGGTTCTTGACCTGCCTTGTCTTGTGGTGTCCCCGTGTCCCAGCAGCAGTGAACGCACCATTTCGCACTCATGGCCTCCCAGAACATGGACCCCGCCGCGGCGGCAGCCTCGTCCACGGCCGCCCTGAAGGGCAGCGAGAGCGGCGGCAGCGCGGCCAGGAGCTCGGTGTCCAAACGGTGAGACCCGAACCCCGGTACCGACTGCTGCGAGCCCCGGTACCGACTGCTACGAACCCCGGTACCGACTGCTACGAGCGGTGATCTCCGGTCCACAGCTCGGTCCACAGCCCGACACTATACGAGCTGCAACCTCATTGTCATCAATAGTTATTCTGCCTGTAAATTTAATTATTGTGGATTCTGTCCTGTTTTTATTGCTTATTTATAATGTACTTTTCACTGTCTCTTGTTTGGACTATTCCTTCAGCTTGAGACACTAATGCACGACGTTTTATTATTATTGTTGAAGCATAATTTACTTATATTATACATTCACTTATTGGTAATTAACAATGTGTTTAATGTATTGACACAAGCAGAAACAGGTTTGTTAAGTGTGTTTCCAAATCTGTTCATGCCGAGACAAAGTCATTAAATATAAATGCATTGAGATGTAAAGATGTGGGTCGATGCAACACTAACGGTTTAGTTGTCCTTGTGTGTCTGCAGGCTGCAGCAGGAACTCATGACTCTGATGGTGAGTTTATATCTTTAAAACATATGCTATATGTACATATACACACACATACGCGTGTGACATCACGTGACCTCTCTGTTGTCGATGCAGATGTCGGGTGATAAGGGGATCTCGGCGTTTCCAGAATCGGACAATCTCTTCAAATGGATCGGGACGATCGACGGACCTCAGGAGACGGTACGTTCGCACGGAGGGCTGTGATTGGCTGATGAGTAGCGGTGATGATCATGTGACGGCTGCACTGTAAACGCCGACGACCTCGCGGGAAACAAATGCTTTTTATACTGCTGTAAAAATAATAGTGCGTTTACCTGTATGTCTCTCAGGTGTACGAGGGTCTCCGGTACCGGTTGTCTCTGGAGTTTCCTGCTGGTTACCCGTACCAGGCGCCGCGCGTGAAGTTCATCACGTCCTGTTTTCATCCCAACGTGGACGAACAAGGTTTCATCTGCCTCGACATCCTGAAGGACAAATGGTCGGCGCTCTACGACGTTCGCTCCATCCTGCTGTCCATCCAGAGCCTGTTGGGAGGTAACGCCGTCTTGTCCGGACTTTGACTGCAATATTTAAACATCAATAATGCATGTTTGCACACGTTTTGCTGTTGTTGTCCTTATTATGTTTGTATTGTGTTTAAAAAGTAGTTTCCAATGGCAACATGGTGATGTCCATTTGTGTAAACAACTCGTTGATGTTTGTTTCAGAACCAAACAACGAGAGTCCGTTGAACACAAATGCCGCTGAACTCTGGGACGACCAAGAAGGTAAGAAGAGGCTGCTGTTGCGTTCGCTGGCATCGCGTCAGAAGGCTGTTGCGTTCGCTGACATCGCGTCAGAAGGCTGTTGCGTTCGCTAGCATCGCGTCAGAAGGCTGTTGCGTTCGCTGGCATCACGTCAAACGGCTGTTGCGTTCGCTGGCATCACGTCAAACGGCTGTTGCGTTCGCTGGCATCACGTCAAACGGCTGTTGCGTTCGCTGGCATCGCGTCAGAAAGCTGTTGCGTTCACTGGCATCACGTCAGAAGGCTGTTGCGTTCGCTGGCATCACGTCAAACGGCTGTTGCGTTCGCTGGCATCGCGTCAGAAGGCTGTTGCGTTCGCTGGCATCACGTCAAAAAGCTGTTGCGTTCGCTGGCATCGCGTCAGAAGGCTGTTGCGTTCGCTGGCATCGCGTCAGAAGGCTGTTGCGTTCGCTGGCATCGCGTCAGAAGGCTGTTGCGTTCGCTGGCATCGCGTCAGAAGGCTGTTGCGTTCGCTGACATCACGTCAAACGGCTGTTGCGTTCGCTGACATCGCGTCAGAAGGCTGTTGCGTTCGCTGACATCGCGCCAGAAGGCCGTTGCGTTCGCTGACATCGCGCCAAAAGGCTGTAACGCAGCAGCTGTTTCACTGTACAACAGCAGATCTGTTGTACAGTGAAACAGCTGCTGCGTTCTGGAGACTTACAGTTCAGTTTAAAACTGATCGGGACGCAGTGGCTGATGGGAGATCTGTTTCTAACCGCTGTTCTTTCTCTTTCAGCCTTTAAAACTCATGTACATTCGACCTTCCAGAGTTGAAGCCGCTCCACGTTTTATTCTTCTTCCTCTTTGGTCTGTCTATTTGCCTTCTATGTTTGTAAAATATTTTTATGTTTGTCCACCTTGCTGTATCAATAAAGTTCTTAATTGAACACACTGACTGACTGGCTTTATTGGACAGCAGAAGCTGTGTTTTTATTTTTAAATTATATTTAAATATTATAATTATAATTTAAATATTCAAATGTACCACAAATACAAGATAATGAAAAAATAACTTATATTTCATTTTAATAAGTTCGTCCAGCTGTTAAATCTGATCTTTTTGATTCTGTAAACTTTACTTTATGAATTTGAGCAATTTTTCAGGATGCTGTGAATGTTCTTTCTACACCAGCTGCTGTTTTACCACAAATTCATAATTTTGAAAAGATAGTTTTTTAGGATCCAACTGTGAGTTTCGATGTCACTGCTGTAAAAACGAGGAGACTTTTAGCTGAGCTCGGCAACAATCTCTTCCTGTGATCTCATAAAAAATCAATTTGTATTTTTTTTCAATTTATGGCTAAACAAACCTCAACATGATCAGCTGCCGTCGTCAAGAACGTCTTCCCATGATTCACTGCTTCACCAGCGGCATCCCTTGTATAAAGCCCAAATGGACTAAGAAACTACTTATTAAATTAAAGTGAACACGGGTTATTCAGATGACTACCTGGTGTTTTTAGTCAGATTTTAGTTTTAAGACTTGGGGGGGATTGTTACGGAAGTTTTAAGAATTAAGTGCACAATTAATGAGCATTTATTCGACTTTCTCATCAAATTACTAATTTATCAATTAAACTACCATATTTCCTTAAAATAAAAACACAGGCTCATTACAGACAGGCCGTTATTAATAATTCCCTCTGTTTTATTGTTCATATATTGGTATGAAGCCTTGTTCCCCATTGCAGTGCATTACGTTAATAGACATTCCTGGTATAGTAAAGTCACGAGCAAAATCGAATCAACAAAACTATAGATGTCAATTTATTTGTCCCAGAGGGATATTTGTTCGGAGCCAGGACTCAAACACATAATGTACATATTGCAACATAGCGACACAGGTATACAAATCAAGAACTACAACTTCGTTGTGAAACAGCTGCACTGTATCTGTATCTTGAAGACGTCGATCAGGTCGACCACAAACTCTGAAAGACTCTCTGATCATGTTTATGTACTGTCCAGAAGTTTATCTTTATTCTCATACTTGTTACGTTTAACTAAAAATATTTTGGACTTCTCCTCTTATGGATTCTTAACCTCTAAAATATTTGTCCCCTGACAGTGGTGGTAGTAAAATTAGGAACAATTAAGTATATATTTGCGACGTGTATGATTTATACATAAATATGAGTATCCTGTAATGTCAGGTATGTTAAATGCAGGCGATGTCGGTCGTGACTTTGCTTCCTCCCCCCACTACCCGACGCAGCCCAATCCGCAGCACGGTGGCTGGCAGCAGGGCATTTTGTTGCTGGAGACGACTTCGACCTCCATCATGTCCTCCAGGGTGTCATCCGGTTGCTCCAGTTCACCGCAAGCTTCGGCCCATTCCGGCTGGGTCGCCTCTACCGACCAGAACGCAACAGGAACCTGCAGAACACCGTAAAGTTTAAACAAGACACGGCAAGACATTACTCCAGGCACAAACACTTCAAGGCACAAACACTCCACCTGGTACAGACACTGCAACAGGTACAAACACTCCTCCAGGTACAAGAGGTACAGGTGCAAGACACTTTCATAAGGTCCTTGAATCGGTTCTACCTTCAGACTATTGTCTGGTCTGCAGGTGAAACCTTGTCATGTTCAATCTGTTCCAAACAGGAAGTGTTCCCTCTCTCTGCATCTGTCTCACCCTCAGCTGCATCTCACTCAGCATTGCCTCCAGTGCTGCGACGTGATTGGTCAGATTTGGGCTCGGCTCCTCCACCAAGGTGAGCCATGGCACCTGGATGGAAGCCACTTGAGCTGCCACGCCCACCACGCCATCCATACATCCTGGAGAGAGACAGGTGAGAGGTTAGTGAAATACAACAATATCAGACGGACTGTACTGATCCAGTATCCTTTGTTTTCGGGGATCCTTGAGGAGTGTCTACGGCTCCTGAAAGAGGTTCCAGTGGTTTTAAAGGAGGGTGTTGGGAACTTTGAGGACTTTACAATTCTTAAAGAGGACAACGCTTTAAATGTTGGAGGATTTATTGAGGCTGTAATAGAAACTTTTCATGTAGGTTTTACTGAGGAGGCTCTTTGAGACCTTGAAGAATGCCCAATAGCCTACGAGGAGGTACCTTGAGGGAAGGGTATCCTTGAGGATGTTCTAGTTACCTTGAGGAGGTTTAAGAGCTCCTTGAGAAGTTCCAGTGGTCCTCAATAAGGTTGTAGAGGTAGTCCTTGAAGCATTTGCTGTACTCATTGACAATGCTACTACCATTCTTAAGGTGGTCTATAAGCTCAAGAGGTTTTTAGATATCCTTTAGAATGTTGCCTAAGGTAGGTTCAATCCTTTTGAGGATTTCTGAAAAAAATATCTTTCGAGAGGTTCTGGGGGTCATTTGAACAATTTAGATATCTAGAGCTTGAATGAAGGGCACAGTGAAGGAGTTCCGGTTATTCTTTAGGAGCTTTTAGGTCATTTTAAGAAGGCTTTGGCACCATTGAAAAGGTCCAGTGGTCATCAATGTATTCTTGATTAATGTCTATTGGTCTTTGAAAAGTACTTAAGGAACGATATCCCTTTTTGCATGCGTTTTTTTGGGTCCATGAGGAATATGAATCCCTAAGGAGAAGTACCAAGAACCTTGAAGAGGCTTTGAGAGTTCTTGATGAGATTATTGGGGTCTTGAAGATATTCCATATTCTCAGGGTTGAGGAAGTTCAAAGGACGTTTCATGTGTCTTTTGAAGAGTTTATAGGGAGGATCTAGGAATGACTGCGGACGCTCCAGGAATCCTTGAGGAGCACACAGGTGTCACTGAAAGGTTGTAAGGATCTTTAATTAAAAATAGATTAGATATTCAAGTTAGTTCCAGGGTTCAAACACTCAGCAATTCAGTGGGAAGGAAGGAAAGAAAGGAGGTAAGGAAGGAAGGTGAGGAAATAAGGAAGGAAAACCGGTGGCAAAGGTAGGAAGCTCAGCCAATCACAAAGCTTCCACAGACAGGACATGAAGGGCATTAGCTGACCTGTGTTGACTAGCGAGCGCCTGCTGTTGCGCTGGGTCAGAGGAAACTGTCCAATCAGATTGCAGGCCTTACGGAGGTCAAACAGGAAATGCTCTATGGCTGACAGGAAGAGAACCCACAGACGCTCCGATGCCTGTCTGTCCTCCAAACCTGAGGGGGCCGAGTTACAGTCTGACAGGAGATGCATCAGACGCTGGGACAGACCTGCAGACACACAGACAGACAGGTGAGATGCAGACAGGTGTACGAAAAGGTGTTTCGGTCGGAGCGGTTTTCCTACCGCTGCAGATTCGGTGTGCGAGGGCTCTCGTCTCGTCCATTTCGTCTCGCAGGAAGCTGCCGTCCGCCGAGCTGCCGAGTGACGCCGCCAGCTGCTGGAAACAGGAGGTGACCCGACCGAGCGCCTCCTGAGCGCGCTCACACTCGCCCTGCTGCCGCCGCCGCGCCGCCAGCTCGTCTACCGAACGACGCCACCGGCTCATGATGTCATCACCGTCCTGCCGGGGAGCAGGACAGCAGGATCTGTTATTGATGTCTGAGGGTATTTATTATTGCCAAAGCCAAGATGGGTTGATTGAAAAAGAACAGTTCAAGCCAAACTGACCAAGCGTGGACACATCTAATGGCTTTTATAGCAAATTAGAGGGGTGGTCGAGTACTCGTGGGCGGGATTTGTGTGTTCAGCAAAATGCAGGTATAAATGTAGGGCTGTGTTTGCAAAAGTACATGTAGAAGATAATTAAAGGGGTGTCGGGTAATTGTATTTTTTTGTTTTCCTGCTGATTTTCTGTACTTTATTATTGTCTGACAAACCTAATTTGTGTATTTGTGTTTAATGTTAATATATCTAAATGAATAAAAAATGTAAGTGACAAAAAAAAAGAACAGATATACCGATATAACAGGTATAAATAGAAATACCTGAGAACGTTTAATGTGAATGGAGGCAGCCTTAAAGATGGGAGGTCAGTGTCATCAAAGCTGAAATTTGAAACATCATTTTAAAGGAAAAAAAATGTAAATCATGAAATGTATCTTTCTGTAAAGAGGATATCAGAGTGAAACCTTTTAGCGATCAATCAATCATTAATTGTGTATTGTTCAGTCTAAAATGAATTATGATGTGTATTACTTTCTATTGATTCTGGTGCCATTCATATTGTTTATTACAGCATCTGTGAAACATCGTGCTTCAAGCTCCAAGTGGAAGTTAAGCTGCTGTTTAACGTTCAACAAATATAAATGTATCCTGTAAGAGGATCAATCGAAGGTGGAGACCCACAAGTTACTCCTAATAAATGCCTTTTTAATGATAAAAGCCTCAGTAAATCCTATGTATTATTCACTAATTAAACACTTATTCACAACTCTTAAACTCTTTAAAATCAGTAGCTTATTAAAACATGGTGTGGTAAAGATTACATATTAAAGGAAGCTGACAGCAATGATTTAAACCTGCGATATGAACAGTATATTTATAGATTTAAAATCAGAGAAAAGGTCGTCATCGAGACATAAGAGAGTTCAGGATTCAAGAGGATGTTTAAAGTTTTACGGTAGTTGTCTTACCTGCTGCTGATCACGACTCCATGAACCTCCTCCTCCTCCTGTATTGCAGGACTGTGCGATGTCAGGCCGGTTTCTATAAACATTCTTCTTCTCCTCTCAGGGGACGGCAGTGTTTTTTAATTAACGCCAGCTGAGATCCTCCCAGGAGCCTCTTTATTTTACCCTCAGCCACGTCTTTCAGGCAAACCTCTGCGTCAGGGATTCACCTGTCCAGGTAGCCTGGGTCACGTCAGGGTTATTTATAGACCCAGGTGCTGTTGTTTTCCATCCCTTTCATGTTGCTGTCGTCACTTTAAAGATGTTTGTTAGCATTCATGGGTGTTCCTAAAAGTAATTTTAGATTCATACTCATCACAGGTGTTCCAGGTGAACTTTAAGGACACACTGATTGATTCTGTCCCTGAAGGTGCACAGATCATTTATTTAACTTTTCCCAGGTAGCCAATCCAATCAAGGAAAAGACAACTTTACCATATCTACCACTTCCTTTTTCTTTTGATGCGAGTAGATGTCAGGCGACAACCTCAGATTCTGCTGAGTGAAGCTGATGCGCGGGTGTTTTATAACCTGCATTCTCTCTCCTGACCACCAGGGGGCGACTCTGATTGTATATAAGTCTGTGTCATGTGTTAAAGCTGCATTCTCTCTACTGACCACCAGGGGGCGACTCTGATTGTACATAAGTCTGTGCTTCATGTGTCAAAGCTACATTCTCTCTCCTGACCACCAGGGGGTGACTCCTCTGGTTGTATAGAAGTCTATGCTTCATGTGTTAAAGCTGCATTCTCTCTCCTGACCACCAGGGGGTGACTCCTCTGGTTGTATAGAAGTCTATGCTCCATGTGTTAAAGCTGCATTCTCTCTCCTGACCACCAGGGGGCGACTCTGATTGTATATAAGTCTGTGTCATGTGTTAAAGCTGCATTCTCTCTTCTGACCACCAGGAGCGACTCCTCTGGTTGTATAGAAGTCTATGCTTCATGTGTTAAAGCTGCATTCTCTCTACTGACCACCAGGGGGAGACTCCTCTGGTTGTATAGAAGTCTATGCTCCATGTGTTAAAGCTTACTAACAGTAATACTAATCAGTAAACGGTAGTAATATCTGCAGTAGTCAAAGTAAACAAATCTGCGATGAGTCATATTTCAGTGTCTGTAGTTTATGCATGTTGACATGGAGCACACGCTGCACATGCTCCACCCGCTACAAAGACAGGAAGTGACACAACAGCTGTTGCAGGCTAGCTGACCAACAGGGTCCTCCTCCTCATCATCATTATCATCATCATCAAAGGAACAGTCCAACAGCTCATTAAATCCTCTTGTTCTCTGTTGTCTCTGAGGGAAACTGTTAGCTTAGCACAAAGAGTGGATAGCAGGGGGGAACTGTTAGCTTAGCATAAAGGGCTGCAAGCAGAGGGAAACTGTCAGTTTAGCACAAAAAGCTGCAAGCAGAGGGGAACTGTTAGCTTAGCACAAAGGGCTGCAAGCAGAGGGGAACTGTTAGCTTAGCACAAAGGGCTGCAAGCGTAGGTAAAACTGTTTGCCTAGCACAAATGCCTGCAGGCAGAGGGGAACTGTTAGCTTAGCACAAAGGCTGCAAGCAAGGTAAAACTGTTAGCTTAGCACAAAGGCTGAACTGTTAGCTTAGCGCAAAGGGCTGGTAGCAGGGGGGGAACTATTAGCTTGGCACAAAGGCTAAACTGTTAGCTTAGCACAAAGAGCTGGTTGGTTTTCTTTGAGGCTCCATGTTTCTGCAGCGCAGTGACCGCAGGTTGTGATGTGACGTCTCATTAGCACGTGGCGGTTGTTAATTATTATTTAACAATATTTAACATTAGCAGAAGACATGTCGTGTAAAACATCCGCACACATGATTTCTGCACCAACAGTGTTGCTTTTTTGTCGTACACAAACAGACACATACATGTGAAAGTGTGAACATTGAGAAAAGTTACAGTTACATCTGAATAAAATACATTCAAACACTCAGTTCATTCAAAATTATTTATACCGTTTGTTGACAAATACACAATAAAGAAGCTAATTTAGACTTAATTTGTATTATGATATTTTATAAGGCATTATTATAATCAGATTGTTCTTTTCTTGATATTCTGCCTACATCGTAGGGACTATGATGGAGCTATGCTAACAGTCCCCTCTATTTCCAGTCTTTGTGCTAAGCTAGGCTAACAGTCCTGGACCTTTCTTTGTACGGGAGTCTGAAGGAAATAGAGAACAAGCGCGTTTAATGAACGTCAGTTACATATTCACACATATTAAACAGTTACATGTCTTGTTTTCAACATGGTTAAGGGTCAGTCTACAACAGCCTCAATGTTCACGGACAGAAGTCTCCTCCGATTGGCCGGCAGGTGTCCTGTGACATCAGCTGACAGTTTGGATCCTTCTGTTTTTTCCGAATATAAAAGAAAACAGCTTGTTCATAGTCTGTCCAGCAGGAGGCGACAAGGAGAAACACCTTCACAGTAAAACATCAGAGTTCAGAGACTGAGAAGCTCTTCTCTGTGATGATGTCATCACCTGGTCCTAGTCTGATTGGTCGAGAGGGGGTTTATGCTGGTATTCAGAGGGGGGCGGGGTCAGAGTGGACAGGTGAGTCAGTGTCTGAGGGGTCAGTCTATAAGTGAGTGATTCTGTTATTCTGGTTATGTGTGTTCTGTTGTTACTGTGGTTCTGGTGTTGTTCTGTTGTTACTCTGGTTCCTGTGATGTTCTGTTGTTACTGTGGTTCCTGTGTTGTTCTGTTGTTACTGTGGTTCCTGTGATGTTCTGTTGTTACTGTGGTTCTGGTGTTGTTCTGTTGTTACTGTGGTTCTGGTGTTGTTCTGTTGTTACTGTGGTTCTGGTGTTGTTCTGTTGTTACTGTGGTTCCTGTGATGTCCTTGTGGTTTTTCTCAGGCCTACACCTCAAAGCAGGATTCCGCTTCACTTCATACTGGGCTCGGAGCCGGTTATGTGTAATATGAGTGTCATGAAGCTCTCTTGGGCTTCGATGACAGTTTTTAATACAGTTTTTGTATTTTACTCTTTCACATTTTCCAAATGAAAACAAACAAAAAAGGTTTAAATGGATTGATTTGATCCACACCAAAATTCCCCCCAAAAAGATGAATAAAGTATATTTTATATTATATTCTGTAAGAATACATCAAAGCAACAAACATCTGTCTAATATTATCGTTTTCTCTTTGATCGAATGCTGTGAACGATGTTTTATGTGAACGATCTTTTTATGTGAACGATGTTTTATGTGAACGATCTTTTTATGTGAACGATGTTTTATGTGAACCATCTTTTTATGTGAACGATGTTTTATGTGAACCATCTTTTATGTGAACCATCTTTTATGTGAACAATCTTTTATGTGAACCATCTTTTATGTGAACCATCTTTTTATGTGAACCATCTTTTATGTGAACAATCTTTTTATGTGAACCATCTTTTTATGTGAACCATCTGTTTATGTGAACGATGTTTTATGTGAACCATCTTTTATGTGAACCATCTGTTTATGTGAACCATCTTTTATGTGAACAATCTTTTATGTGAACCATCTTTTATGTGAACCATCTGTTTATGTGAACAATGTTTTATGTGAACAATCTTTTATGTGAACCATCTTTTATGTGAACCATCTTTTATGTGAACCATCTTTTTATGTGAACCATCTTTTTATGTGAATGATCTTTTTATGTGAACCATCTTTTATGTGAACGATCTTTTATGTGAACCATCTTTTACGTGAACCATCTTTTTATGTGAACAATCTTTTATGTGAACCATTTTTTTATGTGAACCATCTTTTTATGTGAACCATCTTTTATGTGAACAATCTTTTATGTGAACCATCTTTTATGTGAACCATCTTTTTATGTGAACCATCTTTTTATGTGAACCATCTTTTATGTGAACAATCTTTTATGTGAACCATCTTTTAATGTGAACCATCTTTTATGTGAACCATCTTTAATGATCTTTTTGCAGACTGATGGAGAAGCCCGGCGTTGATTTATCTAGTTGAAACCTCCGCCACGTGGTCGCGGTTAGTTCAGCCAGATAACCAAAAGATTTCCTGGGTTTGGATCGTCCGGGCCACTGGTTCTGGTGCGATAGCTCATGCTGTGGATGTTTTTGCATTGTTGCAGTGACTCGTTTTGTTTGCTGGTTCTGGTGGCACTGTTGTTGTCATTGTTGTGGTTGTTGTTGCTGTTGTTGACTCTTTGTTCTGGTGGTGCGTGACGGGTCACGGCAGCGCCTGCGTGCGCGCGGCCAGCGCCTCCATCAGCTCGTGACACAGACACTGACAGAAGCCGTAGAGGACGAGCAGCAGCAGCGTGGAGGGAACCAGACTCACCAGGACGACGCCGAGCCACAGCTGAGCGATCATCAGCAGGTAGATCCCCAGAGGCAGGGAGCTGAAGTACACCTGTCCACACACACACACACACACACACACACACACACACACACACACACACACACACACACACCAGTCAGCTCGTCTGGGCCTTTCCATTTTTAGTTTTGTTCTGTTTGTCTCTGTCTCTCGTCCCCAGTGTAACGCGTCTTTGAGTATCTAGTAAAGCGCTATATAAGTTTGAATTATTATCACTATTATTACTGACCAGGCAGAGCGCCCCCAGGAGGCAGCGGGGGAAGCTGCGGGATGTCCATGCGCGACACTTCTGAGCCGGCAGGCTGCAGGGCAGCGAGTCCAGGCTGGGCGGCCGGTACAGGCCCACCACGTTCAGCATGCTCAGCGAGTCCGAGGACGGAGAATCCTCGGGGAGCTCCATGATGGTGATGACCAGACAGTCTGAGGAGCGGTGGGACGACTCCACGCCTCCTCCTCCTCCTGAGGGAGGGAGAGAGGGGGGGGAGGGAGGGAGAGAGAGGGGGAGAGAAAAAAGAAAGAGGAGTTTTATGTTCCGGTCTGGAACTAAGAAATCAAACATGAGAAGAGAAACTTGTCTGGTTATTTTACCGGTCAGACTGTTTGGACTCAGCACCACCTCCCCTCCTCCACCTCCTCCTCCTCCTCTTCCTCCTCCTCCGCCGCCTCCTGCTCCACCTCCTCCTCCTCCTGCTCCTCCTCGGCGAGCTCGGTCCTGACAAGACAGAACAGCCAGGATGTGTCGGTCGTCCTCCATCAACCACACCTTAATAAGAGGACAGAGACAGGAAGACGGCTTGTCCAACTCGGAAATGGAGGAGAATCCCCTTCTTAATAAGTCTCACCTCCTCGTTAATAAAGTCTCACCTCCTCGTTAATACAATCTCACCTCCTCGTTAATAAAGTCTCACCTCCTCGTCAATACAATCTCACCTCCTCGTTAATAAAGTCTCACCTCCTCGTCAATACAATCTCACCTCCTCGTTAATTCAATCTCACCTCGTTATTAAAGTCTCACCTCCTCGTTAATACAATCTCACCTCCTCGTTAATTCAATCTCACCTCCTCGCTAATACAATCTCACCTCCTCGTTAATTCAATCTCACCTCCTCGTTAATTCAATCTCACCTCCTCGTTAATACAATCTCACCTCCTCGTTAATACAATCTCACCTCCTCGTTATTAAAGTCTCACCTCCTTGTTAATACAATCTCACCTCCTCGTTAATTCAATCTCACCTCCTCGTTAATACAATCTCACCTCCTCGTTAATTCAATCTCACCTCCTCGTTATTAAAGTCTCACCTCCTTGTTAATACAATCTCACCTCCTCGTTAATTCAATCTCACCTCCTCGTTAATTCAATCTCACCTCCTCGTTATTAAAGTCTCACCTCCTCGTTAATACAATCTCACCTCCTCGTTAATTCAATCTCACCTCCTCGCTAATACAATCTCACCTCCTCGTTAATTCAATCTCACCTCCTCGTTAATTCAATCTCACCTCCTCGTTAATACAATCTCACCTCCTCGTTAATACAATCTCACCTCCTCGTTAATTCAATCTCACCTCCTCGTTATTAAAGTCTTACCTCGTTAATACAATCTCACCTCCTCGCTAATACAATCTCACCTCCTCGTTAATTCAATCTCACCTCCTCGTTAATTCAATCTCACCTCCTCGTTAATTCAATCTCACCTCCTCGTTATTAAAGTCTCACCTCCTCGTTAATACAATCTCACCTCCTCGTTAATTCAATCTCACCTCCTCGTTAATTCAATCTCACCTCCTCGTTAATACAATCTCACCTCCTTGTTAATTCAATCTCACCTCCTCATTAATAAAGTCTCACCTCCTCGTCAGGGACGTAGGTCTCGTGGCGACAGAATGGACAGCAGATGATCGATGGCGAAGACTCTCCTGAAAATCAACAAGAAGAGTCACATGACACTCTTTACCGGGTCGAGTGAACTCATCTTTACCGGGTCGAGTGAACTCATCTTTACCGGGTCAAGTGAACTCATCTTAACCGGGTCAAGTGAACTAACCTTTACCGGGTCAAGTGAACTCACCTTTACCGGGTCAAGTGAACTCACCCATGTCGACCATCTTCTTCAGACACTTGGCACAGACCCGGTGCAGACAGCCCAGCAGTTTGGGTTTCCGACTTCGCGTGTCGTAGCGGTTGTAGCAGATTTTACACTCGAGTTCCTCCAGAGTGTAAACCAGAGACTGGGCCCATGTCTGCACACACACGACAACACAGGGGTCAAGACAGCATGCCGGGGTTCAGCGCGCTACCAAAGAAGCTTTGTTCAAGCTGTCAGAACTTTATTTAAATTAGTTTCAGACATGATGAAGTTCAGAGTTAATCAGTAATCTCACCTTGGCATCCGTCTCCCGGCCAGGCTCCGCCTCCTTCAGCAGGCTCATTCTATTGGCTGTCGTCCTCACCTTAACCAGGAAGAGGGAGGGGGAAGAGGCGGGGCAGCTGTTGGGGGCGGAGCTTAGCTCAACCTGAGGCCGTCAGCTGACTGGAAGACAAAACATGTTTCAGTAGTACTGCGGAGTGAAGCTGCTCTGTAACGAGAGGCGAGACGACGATCTGCTTGTTTTCGTCCACTTCAAACAGGAAGTAGTATTTGGGAACTTTGGCGTATTGATGGAATTTAAACTGAAAATAGACAAACGCATGTGTTGTTGTTGTTTTTTTGGGGTCTTCGTCTCGTTGATCGACACATGTGGGCGACACCGCCGAATGTGGGTACCTACCTGACTCCAGATCAGCCGATCAGTCTGACAGTCTGGAAGGACGCCCATCTGCGGAGACAGAGAGACAGACAGGTCAATGAGACAGACGGCTCTGACAGACAATACACAGTACCCATAAGGCTGGTACTATACGGAGTACTAGCAAGTACTAGCACTGTATGTATTACTTATTTCGTCCGGTTTATTGTTGTTGTTCAATTACAGAGTAGCCTCAGAAACACAAACACACGCTGTATTTATAGACTGCAGCTGTTATGTAACCGGGGGAGGGGACACTGGGGATGCTGAGGTTGCCACGGCAACAGCTTTACCTGTGCCTCAACCCCCAGATAGGCCAATCGAGCGAGTCAGACGTGATCACATGACGGTGAGCAGAAACAACGCGATCAGCTGATTTTTTACCGACTGATCCGAGAGGAGACGGTGATTCCGGTTCCTCGGTTTGAACTGACTGCAGATCAGAGTTATACTCATTGTGTCTTTCACGTTTTTCAGGTGTTTGCTGTATTTATTTTGAGAGAGATAAACATTTCATCCCAGCTTCAAAGCTCTGATCGTTGAACGTTTTATTTTTTCCAGCAGCGGGAAAGTTTTGAAGCTTTTCTCCGAAGTTTCTAATGACACGGTTTACCGGAATACTTTGAGTAGTATTGCAGTATTACTGCTGTGTTCTAGTGTTCCTGAACAGACCTCAGGTCAGTCTGTGTCCTGAAGGACTCCTCTGCTCTGTAGCGATGCTCAGACATAAACAGACCTCAGGTCAGTCTGTCTGAGATCTCTCCATATATCCGGTGTGTCATCTGTTGTCCTCCATTTTGTCCGAGTGTTCGTCAACATGCAGACTGTCTGCTCACAATCCCACAATGCACTGCTTCACATGTGATTGATGTGTAAGTGACAGTCATGTGACTCTACAGCTGTCAGTGATGCTGCTGTAGCACCACCACTGTGTAGTAAACTATGTTCTACTGTGTACTAAACTATGTTCTAGTGTAGTAAACTGTGTTCTACTGTGTAGTAAACTGTATAATGTCCAGAGTGCCTGTTGTAGAGGGAACACCGAGCAGAGAACCGGATGGTTTTGAACAGAACCTTCAGCTGAAGGATCAACATTACTACGTCTGTGACATGATTACTACGGCTGTGACATCATTACTGCCGCTGTGACATCATTACTACCACTGTGACATCATCACTACCACTGTGACATCATTACTACGGCTGTGACATCATTACTACGGCTGTGACATCATTACTGCCGCTGTGACATCATTACTACCACTGTGACATCATTACTACCACTGTGACATCATCACTACCACTGTGACATCATTACTACCACTGTGACATCATTACTACCGCTGTGGCATCATTACTACGGCTGTGACATCATTACTGCTGCTGTGACATCATTACTACCGCTGTGATCTCATTACTACCTCTGTGACATCATTACCACCGCTGTGACATCATTACTACCGCTGTGATCTCATTACTACCTCTGTGACATCATTACTACGTCTGCGACATCATTACTACGGCTGTGACATCATTACTACCACTGTGACATAATTACTACCGCTGTGACATCATTACTACCGCTGTGATCTCATTACTACCTCTGTGACATCATTACCATCGCTGTGACATCATTACTACTGCTGTGATCTCATTACTACCACCGTGACATCATTACCACCGCTGTGACATCATTACTACCGCTGTGACATCATTACTACCACTGTGACATCATTACTACGGCTGTGACATCATTACTGCCGCTGTGACATCATTACTACCACTGTGACATCATTACTACCACTGTGACATCATTACTGCCGCTGTGACATCATTACTACCACTGTGACATCATTACTACGACTGTGACATCATTACTACCACTGTGACATCATTACTACGGCTGTGACATCATTACTACCAGTGTGACATCATTACTACGGCTGTGACATCATTACTACGGCTGTGACATCATCACTGCCACTGTGACATCATTACTACCACTGTGACATCATTACTACCGCTGTGATCTCATTACTACCACCGTGACATCATTACCACCGCTGTGACATCATTACTACCGCTGTGACATCATTACTACCACTGTGACATCATTACTACGGCTGTGACATCATTACTACGGCTGTGACATCATTACTACCACTGTGACATCATTACTACCATTGTGACATCATTACTGCCGCTGTGACATCATTACTACCACTGTGACATCATTACTACAACTGTGACATCATTACTACCACTGTGACATCATTACTACGACTGTGACATCATTACTACGTCTGTGACATTATTACTACCGCTGTGACATCATTACTACGGCTGTGACATCATTACTACGGATGTGACATCATTACTACCACTGTGACATCATTACTGCCGCTGTGACATCATTACTACCACTGTGACATCATTACTACCACTGTGACATCATCACTACCACTGTGACATCATTACTACCACTGTGACATCATTACTACCACTGTGACATCATTACTACCGCTGTGACATCATTACTACGGCTGTGACATCATTACTGCCGCTGTGACATCATTACTACCGCTGTGATCTCATTACTACCTCTGTGACATCATTACCACCGCTGTGACATCATTACTACCGCTGTGATCTCATTACTACCTCTGTGACATCATTACTACGTCTGCGACATCATTACTACGGCTGTGACATCATCACTACCACTGTGACATCATTACTACCACTGTGACATCATTACTACCGCTGTGACATCATTACTACGGCTGTGACATCATTACTGCCGCTGTGACATCATTACTACCGCTGTGATCTCATTACTACCTCTGTGACATCATTACCACCGCTGTGACATCATTACTACCGCTGTGATCTCATTACTACCTCTGTGACATCATTACTACGTCTGCGACATCATTACTACGGCTGTGACATCATCACTACCACTGTGACATCATTACTACCGCTGTGACATCATTACTACCGCTGTGATCTCATTACTACCTCTGTGACATCATTACCACCGCTGTGACATCATTACTACCGCTGTGACATCATTACTACCGCTGTGATCTCATTACTACCTCTGTGACATCATTACTACCGCTGTGATCTCATTACTACCTCTGTGACATCATTATTACGTCTGCGACATCATTACTATGGCTGTGAGATCATCACTACCACTGTCACATCATCACTACCACTGTGACATCATTACTACCGCTGTGACATCATTACTACCGCTGTGATCTCATTACTACCTCTGTGACATCATTACCACCGCTGTGACATCATTACTACCGCTGTGACATCATTACTACCGCTGTGATCTCATTACTACCTCTGTGACATCATTATTACGTCTGCGACATCATTACTATGGCTGTGAGATCATCACTACCACTGTCACATAATTACTACCACTGTGACATCATTACTACCGCTGTGACATCATTACTACCGCTGTGATCTCATTACTACCTCTGTGACATAACTACCACCGCTGTGACATCATTACTACTGCTGTGATCTCATTACTACCACTGTGACATCATTACCACCGCTGTGACATCATTACTACGGCTGTGACATCATTACTGCCGCTGTGACATCATTACTACCACTGTGACATCATTACTACCACTGTGACATCATTACTACGACTCTGACATCATTACTACCATTGTGACATCATTACTACGGCTGTGACATCATTACTACCACTGTGACATCATTACTACGACTGTGACATCATTACTACCACTGTGACATCATTACTACGGCTGTGACATCATTACTACCACTGTGACATCATTACTACGGCTGTGACATCATTACTACGGCTGTGACATCATTACTACGGCTGTGACATCATTACTACCGCTGTGACATCATTACTACCACTGTGACATCATTACCACCGCTGTGACATCATTACTACCACTGTGACATCGCTCCTAAGTGGAGTTGCAGAGTTCTGGTAATATTCAAGGTGTTAATTCTACATTGTAAATATAGGGGGTTATTTGCTTAGGCTGGATTTACCGTATCTTAAAAAATAAACCATTAACTTGCCAAATAAATACAAAATAAAATGTGTTAGTGAGCTAGCAAGTTAGCTAATAGCGAAAGGTTTTAAGTAAAGCAGTAATATAAATAGATTGATTAAAGATTGATTGACTTGCAGGTTACAATTTAATTAAATGACCATAAAGCATGGTAGGCTTTAGGGCGGGGCTACAAGGTGATTGACAGGTCTCTACCAGAGAGTATATGGCGTCTCCTCCACCTGTTCGCTGGTTGTGGAAAAAACGGAAAAGATGGCGACAGCGATCTGGAGGCTTCAAAACATCACCTTTAGTTTTCAACTTATTTAGAATATTTATTTGTCTCTCATTGCATCACTTTCTTACAGATTAATCCCTTATTTGATATTGTTATCAGCGCTCTATTTATTTATTGTTTGCTCAATACAGTTTTGCATAAGGCTGTGACATCACTGGCTGCGACCTCATTGGTGGAGAGCCATACATGTTGCCACGGCCGTGTTGCCGCTCACCTGCTGGACGATGGATGTTGAGTCGATGGGTGCCGAGGATGTGTAGTTGCAGGCTGAGTTGCTGTCGTGTCACACTGAAGTAACGCGGGGATGATTAAACCTCAACAATGTGTTTGCTAGTTGCTGAACATATAGTTTCCATATAGTTTCCCTCAGGCTGAAGCAACATGGTGGTTGTTAAACCTCAACAGTTCATTTCCAAGTTGCTGTGGGTTTAGTTGCTGTAGTCCTTGAAGCTTTAAGGTTGAAACAATATCTGGTTGATAAACATCAAGAGTCTAGTTGCTGTACTAGTTGTGGAAAATCAGTGGCCTGGTTGCTTTATATATAATTGCAGCAGATTCTGTTGCTGTCGGCCTGGACGCTGTAGTTGCTGTAGTCTCTGCCAGATTAAAGCAACATTAAACATCAACAGTCTGATTGCTAGTTGCTGCAGGTGCAGTTGCCTTACATGTTGTTGTCGCCTAGCGGGTCTGGTTGCCTGAAGGTCTGTCGTCTGAAGCAACACTGCAGCAACAGTCTGGTTGCCGCTGATGAGGTTGCTGTAGTCTCTCGGGTTGAAGCAACACTGCGGTCGATGCCCGTCATCGGTCTCATTAACAGTCCGTGGTCGTCGCGCGCCTCCGCAGCAGCGGCGGGAGGAGGGGGGCTCGCGCGCGGACCGAGAAGTTCTCCCGGTTCTCCGGTGTCTCCGGTCCGTCGGTCGCCGGTTGTCGGTGACCGGGCTGGTCTCGGTGACTCACCGTCTCTCTCTCTCTCCTCAGTCTCACTGCGGCGCGCGCGACCGGCGGCGGCGGGAGCCCGGGTTACCGTGGCAACCGGCCCGCAGCAAAGATGACGGGAAATTTTCTCCGACCGACGATGACGTATACAGCAGAGAGGATCGATGACGTGACCAATTACCTGATCAGTTCATAAACCTACATGTTGATAAATAATAATTAAAACAATATATATATGATTAGTTTATTGATCGCTTCTCTTTTTACTTTTTGGGATCTAATCTGTTTTTATTTAATATATATTTATTTTACTTTTTTTTTATAAAAATATTTTTTGTTGCGCTCTGTGTTTTCTTACTGTTGTCATTTAAATATGGTAATATATGTATTTTCGTATTGAATTTTATTCCTCCAAAATAAAAAGGAAATATTTTTTTTTCCAATGGAGCTTCATTTAGCTCAATATATCAAAAGCTGAGAGGATTTCTATCGCTTATGAGTTTAAGTTATACATGAATTAAAACGGTATTCAATGCACGTTGTTGTTGTAAGGCAGTTTTTGTTGTATTTATTTTATATAAATATTATTTATATTGTCGTAACTACTATTGTCAATGTTGCTTTCCTTTTTCTGACATGAATAGGTCACAAAAACGTGTTATTTTTCATGAATACAGTTGAAAAAAGACATACCTAAAATATTACGATTATAACCGAAAAGTAAAACTCATCGGAACTGTATCTCCGGCTGTTGTTGCAGGTCGGACGGGAACTTTGTGCGTGTCCTTTGTTCGGGTAGGAACAGTTCCGCTGGTTGCGCGTCACTTCCTGTAATTCTCTGATAAAGACGAGCCCGGCGGTTGCTTCCGCGGGTCAATTTTTTTTTGGGTTTATTCGGTGAATCCGACGTGAATCGGAGCCATCAGAACCGCAAACATGGTGAGTTTTTACCCGGCTAAGAGCCCGCGCGCCGCCCGCCCCGTTGGCCTCTAAATGTCTCCCGAATTTACGGGTTTATCTTAATAATGGCGCGAGTTTGAATGGACGTCGGTTCAACGTCGGCGAAGAAACGCAGCAGATGCAGCGCGCGCAGAGTCGTTCATGACATTATAACGTTAGTTTAGTGATTCTCCGCACGTGTCCGCGTGAATGCACTCATTAATACGTATTTACAGAGTTTATCTACACGTATGTTTCACTGGACGTTCCACCAAAGTGTGTATTTATAACAACATTTGTTTCTAACACTTACAAGATATACTTGACGAATAAAATGGCCGTTCTTGAAAACCTTGTTTTTCTTGCATGTCTCGAAGGAGAATCCAGAAATGGCCGCACAGAGTAAATGTTTGCTGAATTGAAGCCACGCTTAACCGCTAAAAAAAACTCCCAAATATTACAATTCTCGTGCTGTTTAAACTAGGTGAAAGAACAAAGAAGCTTTGTTGTTTGTTTGCTCTGTTACTGATTTAATAACCTTTTTTTCATTCATCACAAAGTTGTATCTACTTTAAATCAGGCTCCAAGAAAACGCATTGTAGTGGTTATGACGTCATATGAACGCGCCTCTTGTTCGGTCCTCAGACGGTGGGTAAGAGCAGCAAGATGCTGCAGCACATCGACTTCAGGATGAGGTGCATCCTGCAGGACGGGCGGATCTTCATCGGCACCTTCAAGGCTTTCGACAAGCACATGAACCTGATCCTGTGCGACTGCGACGAGTTCAGGAAGATCAAGTAGGTTTCCTCCAGCCGAGCGACCATTTTACGGCGTGGGGCGATGTATCTGGCTGGCGTCGGTTCATCGGCCCGGCGGCCATTACTGTTGCCGATGCACGGGCGTCCGCTGGTTGTGGTGCGGGCCCGGGGCCTTTGCTGAACGCTGTTCAGGGTTAGAAGCATAAGAGGAAGAGGCGACGCAGTACGAAAACAGATTCTTGATCCATACACGGCATCGACAGTCTTTTATTTATTTGGTTTATCGGCCTACATGTGAACAAATTCGTTTTAATGACTTTATTGGACGTCATTGTTGCTTTAGCCCATCACTCTCTATAGGACTTCATTTATAAATTAGTGTTTTTAAACCTGAATGTTGTCTTGCACGGTTAGAAGTACCTGATATTTGATTTTTTTAATATTTGTTTTTGTTGTCCCGCAGGCCAAAGAACTCAAAGCAGCCGGAGCGAGAAGAGAAGAGGGTTCTGGGTCTGGTTCTGCTGAGGGGGGAGAACCTGGTTTCTATGACGGTCGAGGGCCCGCCTCCTAAAGATGTAAGTGGAACTCTGTAGCCAACTAGAAGACAGACCTGTGTGTTCAATAATCTGTGTTTCACATGAACTACGCTTCTGTTTGTTAACCAACTCTCTCTCTCTCTCTCTCTCTCTCCACTTCAGACCGGCATCGCTCGGGTCCCGTTGGCTGGCGTGGCCGGTGGCCCCGGTGTGGGTCGGGCAGCAGGTCGTGGCGTCCCCGCAGGAGCCCCGATGCCTCAGGCGCCGGCCGGACTTGCCGGACCCGTCAGAGGGGTGGGCGGTCCTTCACAGCAGGTAAATATGACCACATGGTTCTTGCGCTCATGTAAATGTGTTATATTCATGTGTTCATGACGTTCATTTACGCTGAGTTTGGAATCATTAATATGCTTTTAAAAGAGACTCAAAATAAAAGCAGGCATACATACAGGCATCTATATAAATGTTTATTCTTTTAATCAAACTATTGTCTCATTCATTTGAGTCATTTAAGGTTTACTGTATGCTTTGTGTTCTCATTGTTAGTTTAAATACTACATTTACTCACTTTTTACTGTTTACACCCAGA
Organism: Taurulus bubalis; assembly: GCF_910589615.1. Taxonomy (NCBI): domain Eukaryota; kingdom Metazoa; phylum Chordata; class Actinopteri; order Perciformes; family Cottidae; genus Taurulus; species Taurulus bubalis. The sequence continues at coordinate 2,615,124 of NC_136593.1, read as the reverse complement.
TTTCACTAAATGTTTGTCATGGAGATTTGGTTTAAAGTCATGGAAATCCATTGGTCCGAATGTGTATGAACCCTGTGTGCGTGGACTCGGGTGATGACCACTTCCTGTTCGTCTCCAGGTGATGACTCCACAGGGCAGAGGGACAGTTGCCGCGGCAGCAGCAGGAGCGAGTATCGCCGGCGCTCCCACACAGTACCCACCTGGCCGAGGAGCCCCGCCCCCAATGGGCAGAGGAGCCCCGCCTCCAGGTGACTTATAGTTTCCTACTTCCGACTTATAGTTTTCCTAACAGTTTTGCACATATTATCACAATGTGTGCCGTTGCCTGCTCGCCCCCTCCTGTGTGCTGATTGGCTGTTCCTCTCCCTGCAGGTATGATGGGCCCGCCCCCTGGCATGCGTCCCCCGATGGGTCCTCCGATGGGGATGCCTCCGGGTCGAGGCGCTCCGATGGGGATGCCGCCGCCCGGCATGAGGCCACCGCCCCCTGGCATGAGAGGTAAGCTGTTGCCATGGAGACAGATTTGATCAGATCCCCTGTGAACAGACATGTGACCGCCTCCTCTCCTGTGTTTTAGGCCCGCCTCCTCCCGGCATGAGGCCGCCGCCCCGGCCCTGAGGAAGCCCCGCCTCCTCAGACTCACTTGTTGTATAGATCTATTTGTTTTCTTTTCTATTCCCTGTTTTGTGTTTTTTAATAAAGTTTCATCAGGATGGTTTGATTTCAGCTCGGCTGTCTGTCCAGTGTTTATGGTTTTGGCTGAAATGGATATAATTAATAGTTTGAAGGTTTGATTCAATTGATATAGGATTCAATTATAACATGAACAAGAGCAGGTTTAGACCAAAGCTTCTCAGACTTAAATAAATAAACAATCAAGGTCTCTTTGTGTGCCGCAAATTAGCAAAGAATAAGAAAATAAAGAGATTAAATAGAGAGAAGACGTGACTTAATAGTTTTTATTCCAGAACATCAAACTGAGTTTGGTAATTCATAATTATTATGTTTTAAAGAACATCCCTAATAAAAACACTACAATGAGAACCAAAGCTTTTAGTTCCTAACTGCCACATCTTCAAAACTTTCACTTCCTTTATGAATTTCTTTATTCTGCAGTTTTCATTCAGGAGGAAGTGGAAACGTATCTTTCGTCTTATTTTCTCAACTGTTGCAGCTCCCAAATTAAAAAAAAAACCTTTTTACAGTTTACATGACCGTGTACTTTAATAAATTTATTGTAGAACTTTATAATCTCACCAAACAATTTTACATTGTCCAGAAAATGAGCAGAAACCCAAATCCCTATATGGTCTGATTTATTTTACTCTGTTGTTCCTGTGGCTATGAAATATGAAACAAATATAGCTATAAATATAGGACTCTGATTGGCTGTTCTCTCTATCAGAACCAGGAAGTGATTCTCAGATGACTGACTTATCAGGAAACTAATGTAATGCAACATGATCGGCCTGATGAACAGAGTAACTCATGACAACAGCGGAGGTGGTGACGTCATCAAGTCAGCTGCTGTCCCAACTGCAGAAAGACGTCCTGGTCCTCTCGTCCAAACTCTACACAAGTCTGCACTTGGCGTACTTGGTATTGCGAAACGACCATGAGGAGAATAAAACCAGCGGACTTTTATTTTGAAAAGCCATGGAGAACATCCGGGAACAATAACCATGAATACATTGGCACTATAGATATAATTCGCCCATAAACTGTACATATGTCTATAAATTAAACGACAAAAAAACAAACTGCGGCAGCCCGCCGGTCTAACAGTCACGTGGTAGTGGAGTCAGGTCACGTGACCAGCCGCTGTCACGTGACCTGCTCTGTTTCTTCATTGTCGGCAGCTGCTCCACATGAACTGAGCTGAAGGAGAAAGCAGGTGAAACCGAGAGAAGACAGACAGAAGAGGTGAGCGCGTTTCACTGGTTTTCTCAGCTGAACTTTGTTGTTTGTTTCCGGGTTATTTTTATGTAGTGCTTGAATCTGAACTCAGGAAGGATCTTATTCTCTCTCTCTCTCTCTCTCTTTATATATATATATATATATATCTCATATAAAGCTGCTATATATCATATACAGCTGCTATATATCATATAAAGCTGCCATATCATTCAGTAAGAAGTGCATGTAATGTCTCCTGTTGGAAGTTTTATATACAAACGCGAAAAACTGATTCTGAATGACAAACGTTTCAACACCACAGAAGTTACTTCCTGTTAGCGTCACGTGACTCGTTCAGTTACTGTGTGTGTGTGTGTGTGTGTGTGTGTGTGTGTGTGTGTGTGTGTGTGTGTGTGTGTGTGTGTGTTGCTCCCACTTCTCGGAAAGCTTATTTCAAGAGTGCAATAGTATTTTTAACAGACATGTTCTCACTCTGACATAAACAGTGTTGAACAAAGCCTGCCAGACTTCATTTAAAAAATCCACAATTTAAATATGTATTTCTTCCCTGGATGAGACTGGTCACTTGATATTATGAATCATTAACCTCTCGCAATGCATTCGGCTCATAGAAACTCAACCACAAGCGCTACGAGCTGGTTTCATGTAGCGTCCTCTAACTGCGTTATGACGTCACTCATAATCCAGTTTCAACAGAAGGATCGATACTTGCATCCGGATATACTGGCATATTTTGTTTATCTCTGAGTTTGGCCCCAGATCACATTAAACATATTTAATAATGCAAAAATCACACATGTATTTGATGACTAATTCTTCGGCATCTTTAATAATAATCACTCATTATGCTTGCATGCAATTTCTTTCATTTAGTTCATTGGAGAATGCATATAGACTACACTTTGACTGCATTAATCTTTGAACAGTGACCACTTTTGATGCTTTTCTGCACAAATGGAAGTGTTTGATCAAATTTCAGTGTTTTAACATCCTTATTAAGAAGCCAGCTGATTGTTTAATACAAGATGGAACTGGTTCTGAGACGGTAACCTCAGTGCCGTTGACGTCACTTCCTGTCTGTCTTCTTTCAGATGCGGGTGGTGGTGTTGTGTTACTTCCTGCTCTCGCTGCTGGGTGGCGATGAAGCCGCTCCGGCTGCAGACGAGGTGACTTACCTGCCCGGTCTGCAGAAACAGCCGAGCTTCAAACAGTATTCTGGATACCTGAGCGTGGCCGATGGGAAGCACCTACACTACTGGTCGGTACCCGGGGACACACCTGGCACACCTGCATCGTTACAGTTCATTCATTTTGAATACTTGTTGATTTTTGTCCCTTCACCTGAATCATAAACTATCAGCGCTGTAACAAACGTGATGCATATGAACCGGTAATGTGGTTCTCCAGATGGACCTCAATACAACTCCTCTGGTTGTATAGAAGTATATGCTTCATGTGTTAAAGCTGCATTCTCTCTCCTGACCACCATGGGGCGACTCCTCTGGTGCGGTAGCCTTTAGGGCGGGGCTACAAGGTGATTGACAGGTCTCTAGAGACGTATATGGCATCTCTATGTCACTCCTCAGTCCTAATGTGGTCACTTCCATTAATCGGTCCAGTGAAAGACTCTACCACAGAACACATGTGTTGACTCGCCCACTGGGGCTCCCCTGAGGGTTTGGGGTAGCGTCCACCTGGGCGCCATGACATCACCTGAGTGTGTCGTTGTTGTTGTTGTGTTCAGGTTCGTGGCGTCCCAGAATGACCCGTCCTCTGACCCGGTGGTGCTGTGGTTGAACGGCGGCCCCGGCTGCAGCTCTCTGGACGGACTGCTGACGGAACATGGACCCTTCCTGGTGGGTGACCTCGGACCTTCGCCCATTGCATCAGTTACAAAATGCATTTAACAGACATAACCATCACACAAGGAACGCTAGCTTAGGTCACTTAATATCTCCAACCCCAAGAACAAACCTCCTCAAACGTAGTTATTTTTCCTGCAATTACTGCTTGGAATTTACGACCTCCTCAAATAACTCATTCAGGTAATAATCTGTCATTTAAAAAACAATTAAAGGCGCACCTCAGGACATTAACCACTGATTTTTCTTTGTATAAATTATGGATGGACTGCATAATATACATCCTAGCCCTCGACTGCACTAGGCTGTACTATTGTTATTTTTATTCGGTTTGTACTATTTTTAACTGTTTGTTTCACGTTTATGTTTTGCACGTTTTTGTTTGTATTATATTTTGTCCTTTCTGTGGACCGCAGGAAGATTAGCGGCCGCTAAGACGTTAGCTAACGGAGAACCAGTAAATAAACTAAACCTACCTCAGTAGTTTAGTTCATTTACTGGATCTCCGTTAGCTGACGCCTTAGCGGCAGCTAAGACGTTAGCTAAAGGGGAACCAGTAAATAAACTAAACCTACTTCAGTTTAGTTTTCCCCGTTAGCTAACGCCTTAGCGGCCGCTATGGCATCAGCTGACAGAGGTCCAGTAAATAACCTAAACTAAACCTGACCCTGTGACACCAGTGTGATGTCACAGCGACGCCTGCTGAACTCTGACCTCTGCCGTTTCAGATCCAGGACGACGGAGCGACGCTGCGGTACAACGAGTACTCCTGGAACAAGGTCAGTTCGTCCGTTACCTGCGTGCCGTCACGTGACTCATGGGTTGCGTCCAGATCATGTGACCAAACCTGGCTATCATTGGCTAATGTAGCTGTGATCCACGGAAGCTGATTGGTTCCCTGTTTCCGAGCAGATCGCCAACATGTTGTACCTGGAGTCTCCAGCAGGGGTCGGCTTCTCGTACTCTGACGACAAGAATTACGTCACCAACGACACGGAGGTCAGTGACTCATGAAGCCCCGGCTCCCGATTGGCTCACAGCTGTTCAGTGTGCTGAGGTGTGTTGTTGTTTTTTCTCCTCAGGTGTCGATGAACAACTACCTGGCTCTGAAGGAGTTCTTCCGTCTGTTTCCAGAGTTCAGCAAGAACGAGCTTTTCCTGACCGGGGAGAGTTACGGAGGAATCTACATCCCGACGCTCGCCGAGAGGGTGATGGAGGACGCCAGCCTCAACCTGCAGGTACTCTTAATACTGCAGTACTACACACAAATACTGCAGTACTACACACAAATACTGCAGTACTACACACAAATACTGTAGTACTACACACTTAATACTGCAGTACTACACACTTAATACTGCAGTACAAGGTGAGGGATGGAGGATGCCAGCCTCAACTTGCAGTACTACACACAAATACTGCAGTACTACACACAAATACTGCAGTACTACACACAAATACTGCAGTACTACACACTTAATACTGCAGTACTACACACAAATACTGCAGTACTATACACAAATACTGTAGTACTACACACTTAATACTGCAGTACAAGGTGAGTGATGGAGGATGCCAGCCTCAACTTGCAGTACTACACACGTAATACTGCAGTACTACACACGTAATACTGCAGTACTACACACGTAGTACTGCAGTACTACACACGTAATACTGCAGTACTACACACGTAATACTGCAGTACTACACACGTAATACTGCAGTACTACACACGTAATACTGCAGTACTACACACGTAATACTGCAGTACAAGGTGAGGGATGGAGGATGCCAGCCTCAACCTGCAGTACTACACAATACTGCAGTACTACACTCGTAATACTGCAGTACTACACTCGTAATACTGCAGTACTACACACGTAATACTGCAGTACTACACACGTAATACTGCAGTACTACACACGTAATACTGCAGTACAAGGTGAGGGATGGAGGATGCCAGCCTCAACCTGCAGTACTACACAATACTGCAGTACTACACTCGTAATACTGCAGTACTACACACGTAATACTGCAGTACTACACACGTAATACTGCAGTACTACACACGTAATACTGCAGTACTACACACGTAATACTGCAGTACAAGCCTCAACCTGGCTGTAGCATTGCAGTGCTGCAATGATGTATTTATATATAGATATATAGATGATATTATTGCAGTGTTGACAGTATTAAGTGTAAAGTGTCCAATAACTGTATGTTTGGGGGATGCTAGCATTTGCAACCGTAGTCACGCTAGCTGCGTCGCACCTGTCCCGCAGGGCGTTGCCGTGGGAAACGGGATGTCGAGTTACGAGATGAACGACAACGCTCTGGTGTACTTCGCGTACTACCACGGGCTGCTGGGCAGCCGGCTCTGGAGCGCGCTGCAGGCGCTCTGCTGCAGCGGCGGCACCTGCAACTTCTACAACAACAAGAACAAGAACTGCTCCGAGCACGTGAGTCTCCACGGCTAACGGGTTAATCAACCGCTTTCAGCCGGTCGCAGGTCCGCCGATCGGGGGAAACCGGTTTGGTTTCAGGTGTCGCGTTTGTTCCGCAGCTGGCTGAGGTTCAGGACATCGTCTACGGCTCGGGGCTGAACATTTACAACCTGTACGCTCCCTGTCCCGGTGGAATCCGGGAGAGATTCGGGTGAGCGTTGACCCTTTTTGTCTCGTCACCTGTAGCTGCTGCTAGGAGCTCACCTGCAGCAGGTGTAGTCTGACCGCAGAGCTCACCGGTTGACTTCCTGTCGTTGTCAGAATTGAACGAGGCGAGCTGGTGATCAGAGATCTGGGGAACGCGTTCATCAACCATCCGTGGACGCAGCTGTGGAACCAGGTGTGTATGAAGTCAGCGGACGTCTGGAGATTAAAGTTTCTTCACCTGACGGGTGGTTGGAAACCAGGTTCTCGTGTGTGTGTGTCTGTGTGTGTCTGTGTGTGTCTGTGTGTGTGTGTGAGAGCAGAAGTTGCTAGGTCTGGCGTCTCTACACCTGTCTGTCCGTCTGGACCCGCCCTGCACTAACTCCACCCCCGCCACCCTCTACCTGAACAACCCGTACACCAAAGCTGCTCTGCACATCAGCCCCAAGGCCCTGGGCTGGGTCATCTGCAGGTAACACACACACCTGTCCCACTATCAGGGTTCTTACAGTCATGGAAAAGTCATGGAGTTTTAAAATGGTTATTTCCAGGCCTGGAAAAGTCCTTGAAAAAAATAAAATCCCCAAAGTGTAGTAAAAGTCATGTAAATGTGTTATGTTCATGTCGTTCATTTACGCTGAGTTTGAAATAATGAATATGATTTTAAAAGAAAGACTCAGAATATAAGCAGGCATACATACAGGCATCTATATAAATGTTTATTCTTTTAATCAAACTATTGTCTCATTCATTTGTGTCATTTAAGGTTTACTGTATGCTTTGTGTTCTCATTGTTAGTTTAAATACTACATTTACTCACTTTCTACTGTTTACACCCAGATTTCACTAAATGTTTGTAATGGACATTTGGTTTAAAGTCATGGAATCCACTGGTCAGACTGTGTATGAACCCTGTTGTCCGTTGTCTCAATAAAGTTGTCAACGGATCTCTGCCTCTGTGTTCGCAGCTCGGAGGTGAATCTTTTTTACGGTCGTCTCTACTTGGACGTCAGGAAACAGTACCTGAAGCTGCTCGGCGCTCTGGTCAGTGAACGCAACACACCCGTTCTCCTCTCAACTCAAAGCCACATGAGCTCAGCAGGCCTCAGTTCAGCAGGCTTCATTCAACGCTTTAGAGTTTTTAACTACCTCAATAAATAAGTTGGACAAACGGCTTCTCACCTGTAAAGTGGTGGAGATCGTGTGTGTGTGTGTGTGTGTGTGTGTGTGTGTGTGTGTGTGTCCTTGTTGAAGGCGTTGTGTTCTCTTACAGAAGTACCGGGTCCTGGTGTACAACGGGGACGTGGACATGGCCTGCAACTTCATGGGGGACGAGTGGTTCGTGGAGTCTCTGAACCAGAAGGTAACTTCTCACCGACCGCATTGATCAGTCCACCGCATTGATCAGTCCACCGCATTGATCAGTCCACCGCATTGATCAGTCCACCGCATTGATCTGGCCCTCTGATGCGTTAACCTCGCCGTGTCGCAGGTGGAGGTTCTGCGGCGCCCCTGGCTCTACACCGACGAGGGCGGTCAGCAGATCGGAGGCTTCATCAAAGAGTTCGACAACATCGCCTTCCTCACTGTGAAGGTAAACACACTTTTTTTACGTCGGTGATGTCATACTTGAGCTCTCTCAATGTGAGTTCTGGTCCTGCTGGTGGATTCTGCTGCTGACCTTTGACCTCTGTCCCCCTGCAGGGTTCTGGTCACATGGTTCCAACGGATAAACCGATCGCTGCCTTCGCCATGTTCACCAGATTCATTAAGAGACAACCCTACTGACCTCTGACCTTCTGCTCCGTTTGGGTTCTTAACGCTGCCGCACTTTGCTCGGAATTGATTTTCTTCATTTTTCTCACTGCCAGCCAGTCGGCACAGATTTATTGTTGCAGGAAATAAAACGTCTCTATCTCAAGCCAATCACGTAACTGTTATGTTTTTGAATGTGGAAACTTCGTTGGGGGTATTTTATTTTTTTATGGATTGTAAGAACAAGACAAGAAAATAAAGTTTTATCCTTAACTGTGACTTTATTGTGTTTTCATTTCACAGTCAGGAAATGCCTAAGGACCCGCCCACCTAGGCTGCAAAGATAGTCTTCTTGCACCTGTTCAGTTTTACGCTGCGCAACGCAACACACCATGCGCTGGTAAAGAGTACAGAGTACATGCATGCAGAGTACATGCATACACAGTACATGCATACACAGTACATGCATACACAGTACATGCATACATACAGCGTACACAGTACATGCATACAAAGTACATGCATACACAGTACATGCATACATACAGCGTACATATGTGGTTCTTGTTCTGAAAACTGTTCTTGAAAAAACTAAACTGAAACATGCAACATTGTGTAAGCGTAGTGTATAGTTTGTGTACATATTTTGATATATATAGTAAATATTTAGTTTGAAAACAAGAACTTATCATTTTTCATTTGCACACACCCCATGAAACTTGATCTGTAGTATGAACAGAACACTCTTAACTAGTCTCACAACAGAAATAAACTGAGAACAGGTTGTCTGGTCCCTGTCTGTGCGTTCCAGTACTCGTACTACTTGGTACGCCAGAAGCACCAGGATGTTCTTCTACATCCGGTCGCATCTTTCGGTTTATAAGCCAGCGATCTTTTCCGGCTATTCTGACCCACAATCCTTTGCGCTGCAGATATATGAGCAAGGGGACACAAGTTCTAACCCCATGAGGTGATCATGTGATCATGTCTGGTTCAATCTGCAGCCTCCATGTTTGTGGTCTCTGTTGGACCAGAAACCAGAACACAGAACAGGAACCTGGTTTCTGCTGTAACGTGAACCGTCTCCTGTGTGTCCTCAATGTCTCTCTCTAAAGGTCTGTCGCTATCCTGTCTGTCGCTATCCTGTCTGTCGCTATCCTGTCTGTCTCTATCCTGTCTGTCTCTATCCTTTCTGTCGCTATCCTGTCTGTCTCTATCCTGTCTGTCTGTCTTTATCCTGTCTGTCTCTATCCTGTCTGTCTGTCTGTCTCTGTCCTGCCTGTCTCTATCCTGTCTGTCTCTATCCTGTCTGTCTGTCTTTATCCTGTCTGTCTCTATCTTGTCTGTCTGCCTCTGTCCTGTCTGTCTGTCTCTATCCTGTCTGTCTCTATCCTGTCTGTCTGTCTCTATCCTGTCTGTCTGTCGCTATCCTGTCTGTCACTATCGTGTCTGTCTCTGTCCATCACTGTCCTGTCTGTCTCTATCATCTCTGTCCTGCCTGTCGCTATCGTGTCTGTCTCTACCCTGTCTGTCTCTGTCCAGTCTTTCTCTATCCTGTCTGTCTATCTTTATCCTGTCTGTCTCTGTGCATCTCTGTCCTGTCTTATCTCTATCCTGTCTGTCTCTATCCTGTCTGTCTCTGTCCTGTCTGTCTGTCTCTATCCTGTCTGTCTCTATCCTGTCTGTCTGTTGCTATCCTGTCTGTCTCTGTCCTGCCTGTCTCTATCTTGTCTGTCTGTCTTTGTCCTGTCTGTCTGCCTCTGTCCTGTCTGTCTGTCTCTATCCTGTCTGTCACTATCCTGTCTGTCTCTGTCCATCACTGTCCTGTCCTGTCTGTCTCTATCATCTCTGTCTGTCTGTCTTGTCTCTGTCCTGCCTGTCGCTATCGTGTCTCTCTCTACCCTGTCTGTCTCTGTCCAGTCTTTCTCTATCCTGTCTGTCTCTATCCTGTCTGTCTCTGTCCAGTCTTTCTCTATCCTGTCTGTCTCTATCCTGTCTGTCTCTGTCCAGTCTTTCTCACGAGTACATTTTCCATGTTGACACAGTCAGTTAACGTGTCTGTTTATTGTAAACTGAGTTCCTTCCTGTAAACTGGAACTGAAGTTTCCCACCTGACCCTGAAGGCAGCAGTGCCGGCCGGTGCGTTCAAGTTCTGAGTCTTGACTTTCAGAGTGACCTGACTGTGTTGGCATACCTGTGTTTGTTTGAGACTGAACACACGGCTCACCTGGAGCTCATTCACCTGGACTCACCTGTGCAGGTAAGACACTTTTCATTCAGGCGGAAAAACCTTAAGAGACACTTTTAACTTTTAAAACATGAAGTTCACTGGCGCCTCGGCTGGACTGGGTTTGAACACATTTGTTATTTTAACCTAGCGATGGTGCTACGGATAAAGTTATACATCCAACAGGTACCTGAAGGACAAATGTGAACCTGTTGGTGGCGCTAGAGGGGAAGTCGGTATGTATTTCAGTCTGGGTAAAATTATTTCCGAATAAAATTGAATATGAATCCATGCATCTGTTTTTGAGTTGAATTAAAGTGGTTGAAGGCAGTTGAAGCGTCACTGATATGCAGACCGTGAAGGCAGTTGAAGCGTCGGTTGATATTTGTCGGCTGAAAGCAGTTGAAGTTCAGTTTAAGAAGAGATGTGGTTTTGCCTGAAATGTTTACAACCAATCAATGTCGACGCTGATCCCAAAGACATGACATCATCGGAGGCCGCGTTGGGACCTCTTGTGATCGGATATCACCTCCAGCTCTGTATGAAAACACAGTTACCCTTTAACCTCACTGGAAAATAAGAAGGAAAACCCCACTTGTTCACTTATTAAACTGTAAGTCTGTCTTTCTGCCTGTCTGTCTCTCAGGTGAGCAGCGATTGAGAGGCCATGGACCAATCACTGTCCAGTGGGCGGAGTCATGTGAGCGTGCTCAGTTGCTTCCCGCCCTCTGTGGGCAGAGACGTTGCGGTTGCTTTGGTAAAGCCCCTGAGAGCCGGCCTGGGAAACCCTGACACCCGCAGCCTGCTGCGCACAGACAGACAGGTGTGTGTGTGCGTGTGTGTGTGTGTGACCTCTATGGAAACTTAAATACACACTCTGGTGTTGATATGTAATCATGTTCAGTGTTGGATGAACAATTGCAGTTGAGTGTAGAAATCATTTACCTGGCGAAGTTTTGACACAACAGAGTTCAACAGAAGCACAAACTACGTTGTACACAATGATTGCACAGCCTGGCCTTACAAGAGCATGAGTCCATTGTACATGTTTATAACACAATTCAACCATAAATATTAACAAAAAACATAAATATGACTCGAGAGAGCTCCCCAAGTTATGGAAAAATACATTTTCATATCCCTAGCTTGATGCCACACATGATTAGCGCACCTTTCTGGAAAGCTTACGACCCAAATCCACTGCCAGACAAAGCCTCAGCAAGATATCAACCACATTGCATTGCAGAGATGTTAACACATAGTGTTATTTTATAGCGATGATATGCATAATTAAAAAGAGAAAATACATCCTGGAAGTTGCTTTTCTTTTTGGAAATTATTATAATTTGTTTTCTTCCCTGTGTTCTATCGTCAACCATTAAACCAGTAACACACATACTGCTATATGAACCCCTTAACTAGTCTCTATTTCTGTATGTTGTACCTTTTGAAGTTATTCAGTATTCTGTATTTAGTATGGGTATGCTAACCATTCAACATTTTTGAGAAAAATGGCTGGGGCTTAACTGGGGTTAAAAAGGTTAAGTTTGTTTTTTCAGGTGAAGTGGACGATGGAGGCGCTGTGTTACGGTTTGACTCTCCCATCGGACGGTGACACCGTAAAACTCTGTGTAGACGTCTACACTGATTGGCTGATGGCCCTGGTTTCCCCAAGAAACTCCATCCCTCCTCCAATCGGCAGAGAGCCCAACCTGTACACCCAGAAGATCCTCCGACACCTGTACAGCCTGTTCCTGTCCAGGTAGACTGTCACACCTGGACTGAACCGCTGACAGACATCTCAACACCAGAACCCCTGACTTTTAAGGACCAGATCATCTATGACATCTTTATCCTAATTGTGCATTAGGAGGTCCAATGGCTCAACAGTGGGTTCCAGTGGTGCATTAGAAAGTTTCAGTGTATTACGAGGTTCCAGTGGAGTTTTAGGAAGTCCAATGGTTCAACAGTGGTCCATTAAAAGGTTCCAGTGGTGCATTAGGAAGTTCCAGTGGTGCACTAAAAGGTTCCAGTGATGCATTAGAACGTTTCAGTGGTGTATTAAGAGGTTCCAGTGGTGTTTTAGGAGTTCCAATAATGCATTAGGAGGTTCCACTGGTGCTGTAGGAGATCCAGGTCTCCTTTAAGAGTTTTCCTTGGTGCATTAAGAAGTGATGCACCAAATGGTAGCAGGCCTCTCCATATAGTTTAACTAGCTCTCGATTGCATAGAGAAACTGAGGTGAAATGTGATTGGATGAGAAGACCATTAACAAGCAGCGGCGTCGTTAAGGGTTCAAGGAGCCCTGTAATACGTTTACATGGTTATTGAGTGGTTCTAATCAGTGTTTTGGAGGTCCCAGTGGTCATTGAAGAATGTCTTGAGTGATTCTAGCTGTATTTTAGGAGATTAGGATTAGAGACCCTTTATGTGGTTAACGGCCACTGCCATAGTGTCCTGTACATTACTGTATTCGTCTATTGGCTCAGTCTCTGGTGGTCAGGTTATGTGACTTTGTTCTATGCATCACTTTGTTTTTGTTTGTAACTGTAATATTAGAGAAGAGGAGGAATCCAAGAGTCTGAATGTATTCTCTCCCCAACAGACACTTATCCACAGCAGGGTAAACCTGCTCTTCCAACACTGCTTTGTGTTTCTTTGTCAGGTTTTATGACATATCAGGACTTGTAGGTGAGGCAGAGTTTCTCATGTTGACCCCATGTCTCCTGCTGTCCCATAATTCCATTCACTCAATGAAAGTTAATAGCGGTGAACTTCTTCATGCCCCCCTCCCCAGGTCGGACCAGATGAGTCCGGTCTACATGTCTCTCTGTCAGCAGGTGTTGTGTGCAGTTCAGTCGTTGGCCAGAGACAGTGCGGTGATGAGCAGAGACACCTGGGAGACTCTGCTGAACTTCCTGCTCTGCATCAACCACACCATGCTGGCTACAGGTGAGCATGTGACCTGTGACCCCGCCCATTTGCCTCCTCGCGCACCTGTTTTGGCGTTAGACAGTGTACGTCCGATGTCCTGAGGGAAGAAACTGTACTTGTGGCTAAAGTCATCTCCACAGTTTTAGGAGCGTTCAGCTCCAGGTTGGTTCTGACCACACCACAGGACCCAGCTGACCACCTGTCTCGGTCTCAGCAGGCGGCGTGTCGGAGCAGCTGTCTCACCTGTCCATGGCGGTGCTGTTTGAGGTCTGGTTGCTGTCTTGTGCTCGGTGTTTTCCGTCTCGCTCTCTGTGGCAGCTGGGCCGACAGACGTTGAGCAGCTGCAGACATCAGCCCGCGGTGGTGGAGCAATGGAACCGAGTCATCGCCGCCCTGACCTCCAGGTGCACAAACGCACAAACAGACACACACATTCTTCTTCCTGTTGTTCAGTGCATCGACTCATCACGTTGTTTATGTTTGTGTTCTGTGTTCAGGTTGTTATTGGTGACCTTCGGTCCGTCCTTCCCTCACTTTAAAGTCCCAGATGAAGACGCCGCTCTGATCCCTGAAGACATGGATGAACACGGAGTCCCTCAGACCTGGTTCAGGTTCCTGCACCTGCTCAGGTAAAGTCCAGGCGGAAACCTCCGGTTCTGAAAAGTGAAGCCAATGCTAAAGTGTCTTGAAACTTGTATTCTTCCTATTGGCCATCATGCACTAAATAACCATAATTCTCACTTGATTTATTATTAACTGAGGTAAACATTGTGAACATGAGTTCAATTTAGGGCAGGGCTACAGTGTGATTGACAGGTACTTATTCTGCGTTTTTTTCTTTTTTGGCAAATAAAAAATAAAAATAAAGCCTGATTTAAGAGGCGCTGGATTATTTACATTATCACACATGTATTATTGACATATCAATATTTCATAATTGTTTAAAATAATACAGTTATCGTCAATACCGGTATATCGTGACACCTTCAACATCATGTAGCAGCAAAACGTTTCGCCTTGAAAAGGCTAACCACATCCCCAAATCTCCTTTCAGTAACCCGGTGGATCTCAGTCACCACGTGGTTGTTGGTTCGACTCCTTCCTCCCATGAGGAGGCATCAAGAGGAGACAGTCAGCTGCCAAACATCTTCTTCAGAGCCATGAGAGGAGTCAGCACGCTGGTCGACGCCTTCCTGGGTACACTGACCTCTGACCTCCACTAACTTCTGACACTGGGTCTGTTCTGTGGTTTAATCACTGCTGTAAATAATGAGCTACAGGGATGAAGTGTAACTTGTGTTTCTGCAGGTGTGACTGTGATCAACAAAGAACCAACAGAGCAGCTTCTGCCAAACACTGGTATACACACATATAAACTAGTATACACACATGTATACACACATTACACGTATGAACTGATATACACACATATGTATGAACTGGTATACACACATTACACATATAAACTGGTATACACACGTTACATGTATACACACATTACACATATAAACTACACATTACATGTATAAACACATTACACATATAAACTACACGTTACATGTATACACACATTACACATATAAACTGGTATACACACGTTACATGTATACACACATTAGACATATAAACTATACATTACATGTATACACACATTACACATATAAACTGGTCTACACACGTATAAACTGGTATACACACACTACACATATAAGCTGGTATACACACACGTATAAACTGGTATACACACACTACACATACAAGCTGGTATACACACGTATAAACTGGTATACACACATTACATGTATAAACTGGTATACACACATTACTTGTATAAACCGGTATACACATGTTACATGTATACACACATTACACATATAAACTACACATTACATGTATACACACATTACACATATAAACTACACATCACATGTATACACACATTACACATATAAACTACACATTACATGTATACACACATTACACATATAAACTACACATTACATGTATACACACATTACACATATAAACTGGTCTACACACGTATAAACTGGTATACGCACTACACATATAAGCTGGTATTCACACACGTATAAACTGGTATACGCACATTGCACATATAAACTGGTCTACACGCATAAACTGGTATACACACACTACACGTATAAAATGGTATACACACACGTATAAACTGGTATGCACACATTACATGCATAAACTGGTATATACACACTACACGCATAAACTGGTATACACACACTACACGCATAAACTGATATACACACATTTAAACAGGTATACTTTATATAGATATACTGTTGTTGTTTCTGCTGTTATTGTTGCTGATGTGGCAGTTTCTTTTGTTACTGTGTTTCTCCAGGACTTCCAACAAGGATCCATTTCAGAGACCGGTTGCCTTCTCTCGGTAATTCAGATTATCCTGAACTGATCTGTTCAATCCGATCAATAAAATAATCAAAGTAGAGTCCTCTGACAGCCGAACTGGAATCAACCAGAACCAGACTTGATCTGGTCTCTGTCGTAAGCAAGGGGCAAAAATGTCTGGATTAAAGTAAAAAACTAAACTAATCCTCCAGTCTTACCTAACATTTGGTTTTCATTTGGTTTGTTCCCCACCTCGTCTCCTCTCAGGTGTTGCTGTTACCAGGAGTCCGTTTAAAGACCGCCACCCTTCTCACGGTAAGCCCCGCATACCTGCCCTACCCTTCCCAGATTTGATTGGTGGTTTTGATCTGTAGAAACAGAGAATACCTGTTCTCTGGCATCCTCAGGTTTCTCTCGACCTCGTTCTGGCAGTGCTCCACCCATCCCGGTGAACATACTGAGCTTGCCCATTGCTGCTCCCTCCACCACCTCCACCACCTCCCCTCCTCAACCCAACAAACGACTAAAACCTGTGAATGTTTCCAAGGCAACTAGCAAACCTCTTGCGGTACGACTCGTTTGTTTTGGTATTTCCTGAAAACTGTGCAAAGTATATGTCTCTTTACAAACCGCTTTACCTGACTGGTTACATGACTCAGTACCGGTCTGGCCACTGAACTCTTTACCTGTCTGTGCACCTAACTCTTTACCTGTCCCGGTACATGACTCTTTACCTGTCCCAGTACGTGACTCTTTACTGTCCCTGTAAGTGACTCTTTACCTGTCCCTGTAAGTGACTCTTTCCCTGTACCTGTAAGTGACTCTTTACCTGTCCCGGTACATGACTCTTTACCTGTCCCAGTACGTGACTCTTTACCTGTCCCTGTAAGTGAGTCTTTACCTGTCCCAGTACGTGACTCTTTACCTGTCCCAGTACGTGACTCTTTACCTGTCCCTGTAAGTGAGTCTTTACCTGTCCCAGTACGTGACTCTTTACCTGTCCCAGTACGTGACTCTTTACCTGTCCCTGTTAGGGACTCTTTACCTGTCCCTGTAAGTGACTCTTTACCTGTCCCTTTAAGTGAGTCTTTACCTGTCCCTTTAAGTGAGTCTTTACCTGTCCCAGTACGTGAGTCTTTACCTGTCCCAGTACGTGACTCTTTACCTGTCCCTGTAAGTGAGTCTTTACCTGTCCCAGTACGTGACTCTTTACCTGTCCCAGTACGTGACTCTTTACCTGTCCCAGTACGTGACTCTTTACCTGTCCCTGTTAGGGACTCTTTACCTGTCCCTGTAAGTGACTCTTTACCTGTCCCTTTAAGTGAGTCTTTACCTGTCCCTTTAAGTGAGTCTTTACCTGTCCCAGTACGTGAGTCTTTACCTGTCCCAGTACGTGACTCTTTACCTGTCCCTGTAAGTGACTCTTTACCTGTCCCTGTAAGTGACTCTTTACCTGTCCCTGTAAGTTACTCTTTACCTTTCTGGGCACCTAACTGTTTACCTGTCCCGGTACGTGACTCTCTACCTGTCCCAGTATGTGTCTCATCACCTGTCCAGGTACACGTCTTGTTTGAGCCATATTACTTATGGGGTTTCATTCCTCTCTCCTCTAAGGCATCTTCCTCCCCTCCTCACTGGAAGTTGTCATCCCCTCCTTCCCCCCCCCCAACCCCCTCTCTGCTCCTCCCCCAGACCCTCCCCTACCCCACTCAGGTGTAACGTCGACTCCCTCCTCCACCTGTTCGGCGAATGGCTTTTTGATGCTGCTCTGATCAACATAGACTCTGGTCTGCCCACTAAGTACTTTAATTAAACATACTGCACACAGTACAACACGTACTGCACACAGTACTACACATACTGCACACAGTACTACACGTAGGACTCACGTTACAGGTTCTCCATTGTGTAGTGTTACTGTCACCAACCCCTCACCTGTGTGTTCTCCAGCCGGTCCCGGTGATGTCACTGTGATGTCAGCGAGGTGGGCGGCTGGTAGAGCCGAGGCCTGCGGGACGCTCTGCAGGATCTTCACCTGCAAGAAAACTGCAGAGGACATTATGTCTGTCTACCTGTCCAGGTACACGTCTCTTAACCTGTCTACGTACATGCCTGAGTACCTGTCCAGGTACATATCACCATATCTGTTCAGGTACACATGTATTTACCTGTCAGGTATATGCATCTTTACCTGTCCAGTTACATATCACCATACCTGTACATGCGTCTTTATCTGGGTACTGATCCAGGTACATTTACCAGTTCAGGTACATGTCTGGATACCTGACAAGATACACGTCTTTAACTGTCCAGGTACATGCACATTTACCTGGTCAGGTACATATCGCAATACCTGTTCAGGTACATGGCTGTCTACCTGTCCATGTACACATGTCTTAACATCCATCTTGTCCAGGTACATGTCTCAATACCTGTCCAGGTGCAGTCCTCTCTGTACTAATATATAATCTGGTGACAGTTGTCTTAGTTTCCTAAACTGTCATTACATTTAAAACGTTTGTGTGTGTTCTCCCCTCCTCTGTCCAACCTCCAGGTTCTACCTGGTTCTCCTTCAGGGTCTACTGGTGTCAGAGGAAGTGTGTCCTCCTGTTCTGGCCTCCATCCTGCTGAACTCCACCTGTCTGTTCTGCTGTGACCTGAGAGGAGTCAACCTGCTGTTGCCCTCCTTCATCGCAGCTGTAGAGAAAGTGCTGCTCGACAGGTACATGATGGGTTGGACCCAGAACCCTTTGGGGTACCGTCTCGTTTCACCAACGAGCTCCCGTCTCGAGCTCTCTCATCTTTTACTTACGTAAAAGTAGTAACACTTTGTTATGAGTAAAAGTCATGCGTTAAAAATGTTATCATTATTGATGCTGGTAATAGTGGAGCCTGTTACTTTATATACTGCTTGGAAGTTTAATCTATCATATGTCTCTTGTCCAGAGAGCTGTTGAGGTTCAAGAGTTTTTTGAGTCCGGCAGATTTGAGGCGAGCCTCCATCCTGGTCCTGCTGACCATGCTGCCTCTGCCTCTGCAGTTTGGATCTGTCCGGTCAGAGGTAATCCACCCCGTTAAGAACCTACACACACCTGTGCAGACCTCACCTGGACACGTGAAGCAGGAGCATCCAATAACAACCACAGAGACAGTAACAGTCTCTGTCTGTCTCGGTCTGTGTGTGTGTGTGTGTGTGTGTGTGTGTGTGTGTGTGTGTGTGTGTGTGTGTGTGTGTGTGTGTGTTCAGGTGTTATCAGACGGGCGGTTCAATGGTGATGATGTCACAGGGGGTAGCTTCCTGTCTTTGAAGCCCCGCCTCATCGGTGTTCTGATTGGAGCTCTGCAGACAGAGACCGACACCTCCAACACACAGATACTACTCGGTCAGTTACAGATCCTGATCCTTCATTCGTTTGTTAATCGTTTTCTACTGTTATTATTCTGTCTGACTTTATTGTTATTATTCTGTCTGACTTTATTGTTTTCGTTTTGTCGGATTCAATTGATTTTATTCTGGCATCCTCTACTGTTCTTATTCTATCTGACACTCCGCAAAAGTAAAAACAATAAAGTAAGAATAAACAGTAGACTCTGCTGTGTTTGCACACTCTGACCGTCTGAATGATTTCTGTTTGGTGCAGCTGGCATGTTGAACCTGGTCCAGGACTCAGCTCTGTTAAAAGCTGCAGGTCAAAGTCAGCAGGTGAATACACTCCTCTACTGAAGCTCTACTAAAACTCTATTGACACAGATGAACATAAGTAGACAAGAGAAATAATTAACTATATTTTATGTTTAAGTTGACGATTAACCTTTTTATTCTGACTGTTTTGTGGGAACGTCCATGAAAAGAACTATTGTAAATTATGGTTTATGTCTTAATATTACACATTTTCTTCATGATCATTACTGCTGTGTGTTGTTGTCTCTCACATTGTCTTGATAGAAGATTTGTGCGGTACGTCGTGTGGTGTTTATGGGATGCCTTATCCCTGGATTATATTTGTGATTGAATGATTTATAACAATCAGCCTGCAGGTGGCGCCGACAGGACTTTACACTGTTTCTGTGGGTTTTCTTTTATTATCAGGAAAATTGCAATCTATTTTTGTATTTCAGGACAATGAGTCAGGTGGAGCCAGCAGAGCCAGATGGACCACGGGAACCAGTGGGCCCAGTGCAAATAGATGGACCAGAGGGACCGGTAGTTCATTTTGATGATTGAAAGTTTGAATACATTTTATAACCTTGACCGTCATGTGATGTGTGTGTGTGTTTTTGCGTTGCTATGTCAACCAGCCGTCCAGTCAGATGCAGCCGGGATCCTGTGGGCTCAGTCTGTGCGTCTGCTGACTCAGCGTCTCACGTCCCAGTGGAGGAATGACTCAGCAGTTTGTCTCTCTGCGCTGGAAGTACTGGGAGGACTGGCTAAGGTGGGCATGCACACACACACACACACACACTAACCCCTACACGTACACACACACAGATCCTAAACCAATTATAAATCTTTCTGTGACCTTGTCCCGTCCTCCTGCAGGTGGAGGTGAGCGTGGAAGAGAGTGAGAGGAGGCGAGCCGTCACTTCGGTCTGTTGCTACATCGTGTTTCAGTGCAGTCGTCCTCCTCCGCTTCACTCCAGAGATCTGCACTCCATCATCGTCGCTGCTTTCCACTGTCTGAACGTCTGGTTAACTCAACACCCCGCCATGCTCGACCACCAGGTAACTAATCAGCATGCACCAAACAGACAGGTAACTGTGAGCCAAGTAACTAACCAGCAGGTAACTAACCAGCATGCACCAAACAGACAGGTAACTGTGAGCCAAGTAACTAACCAGCAGGTAACTAACCAGCATGCACCAAACAGACAGGTAACTGTGAGCCATGTAACTAACCAACAGGTAACTAGCAGACAAGTAACTAACCAACAGGTAACTAGCAGACAAGTATCTAACCAGCAGGTAACTAGCAGACAAGTAACTAACCAACGAGTAACTAACCATCAGGTAACTAGCAGTCAAGTAACTAACCAGCAGGTAACTAGCAGTCAAGTAACTAACCAACGATTAACTAACCATCAGGTAACTAACCAGCATGCACCAAACAGCCAAGTAACTATGAGCCATGTAACTAACCAACAGGTAACTAGCAGCCAAGTAACTAACAGCAATGTAACTAACAGCCAAGTAACTAACAGCCAAGTAACTGACCAACAGGTAACTAGCAGCCAAGTAACTAACCAGCAGGTAACTAGCAGCCAAGTAACTAACCAACGGGTAACTAGCAGCCAAGTAACTAACCAGCAGGTAACTAGCAGCCAAGTAACTAACCAATGGGTAACTAGCAGCCAAGTAACTAACCAGCAGATAACTTATATACGTAGGTATATATAAGTTATCTGCTGTTTTCAGGAGTGTTTGTTGGAGGTCCTGGAGATAGTGGAATTGGGAATTTCGGGCAGTAAATCCAGACAGGAAGAGGAAGTGAGGTGTAAAGAGGAGAAAGAACTGAACCCGGCTTCTCTGAGGGTGAAGGAGGCTGCAGAGGCCACGCTGAGCTGGTGAGCAAAACAAACACACGGGTAAACGTTTGAGATGTTTTAAAATAAAGTAAAGTAATCAAAAGCAGAGTTCACATATTTGGCCTATTAGCGCCATTGTGCGTCTATCCGGGTTAATAAAATGATGATCAGCTGTTGTGGTCGAATCAGATTCTGCCTCATTCTCAAATAAACTCAACCTAGACAGTGTCTGCAGAGCTTAGTCTGATATCTACTCATATCTCAGTGTCATGCAGGTTTCGGGGGCCTTCCCGTTCCTCGGAGGCCTGCTGAGTCAGGACACTCTGATTGGCTGCTCCACTTTGAGTGACAGCAGTTTGAAGAAATTCAGATATTTTGTGGTGGACCGCTCAGTCATCTTGGCCATGCTGGAAGAACCACAGGGACCTGAACAGGGTCAGTCCTGATTCACTGAACTTGAACCAGATAGACAGAAACACAAACCCTCATACACGAGGAAACGTTGTTGTTGTTTTTAATGAATTTTCTGTTGCTCAACGTATCGACCCGTCAAATATAAAGACAACAATACTAATGTTTTCAATGGTGTTCGCAGCGCCATGTCCGTCAGTCACAGTGCTGATCAGAGGTCCGTCAGGAGGTCACACCTGGACTTTACAGCTCCACCTGCAACCCAGAGAGGAAAGAACAGAAACGCAGGTGGCCACTTCCATCAATGTCCAAACACAATAAACACCTAATAATAACAATTCATCATGATTCATCTTGTGAACATGGTGTGCTTCTCAGGCTTGAGATCAGTATTCTATCTTTCCTGTCTGTTGATCGACTTTAGCAAACTCTGATCCCAGAACAGCGTGGTGTGGCCCAGGAGGATGCTGGGATACGATGTGCGTTCAAACATCAGCTGTTTCCTGAAAACGTTGACAGAGTTGCTTCAGTGAAAGCAGATCTGAGTATTCCAACTTTGCGTGAGACCGTTAGTGAGGAGGTACGTACCTGGTCCAACCCAGATCCAAACCCTGTTCATTCTCCCTTTATGTATTTACCATGGTGGTCCTCAGGGATCACGTTTAGGTCCTCTTCTTTTCACTTTTCTTGCTAATATTAAAATCTGGAAGTCGCAGAACTTTCGGAAGCTACATTAAAGTCAGACAGGTGTTCTTCACATGATAATCAGCCGCGCAGGTGTGGGTAAATCACCGGTCAGGTATAAACTCCTGCCCCTTCCTTCTCTGACAGGTGCAGCAGCAACTGGAGCATCTGCAAGCAGCGTTGAAGAGGCAGCGACAGGTCGAGGCTCGGCCGCAGGTGAGCGGACGTTCGGTCGTCATGAAGACTTGCAGGCCGCCGTCTCCAATTACCAACTTCCAGACAGCAAGACTCTTCCTGTCCCACCTGGGCCTTCTGACACCTGAGACCTTGAAGGTACATGGAAGAGATTGATTCATTGACACGTTTAGCTCTGTCTGTTGTCACACCCACCTGTCGATCCTTTCTCCCTCGCACTTGTCCTCGTAGAGTCCAGGTACCAGCGGTGTCCCAGCTCCGCTGGTGTCTCTGGACTCTTCACTTCCAGGTTTTTTGGAGGATCTGAGACGTTTGGACCAGCTGCCGTCCAGGAACTGTGACTCCGCCTTCATCTTCTACATGAGAGCAGGACAGCGGACAGCTGCTGAGGTCATCACACACCTGTCTGTGTTTGCCGTTGTTTTTCTTTCTCAGGGCCTGGTATTTGGGGCATGAAGTGAGACAAAGTAGTTGTACCTCTCTTGTCTGTTGCTGTTTGAGCGCTATGGGTGAATTGGTCAAAGACATGAACCGATAGGCTCGCCGCTGCATCGGAGACACATTTCAGATATCAAACATGTTAAATATCTGGACCTGTTGGGGAGTCTGTCGGGGAGAGACCCACGATTACAACATCTGACGACTTTGAAAGGTTGTGCCGAGAGAACTTCGCTGAACCTGTTTGTCTCTTTCTAGATTCTGAGGAATGTGGAGTCCAGCTGCAGCGTCCAGTCTCACTTCCTGGACTTCCTGTGGTCTCTCGGTCGGCCAGTGGAGGTTGGGCGACGACAGGGGGGCGGGTTCAACGGCACCAGTTCAGGTCAGTGTTCTGATTGGTCACTTCTCAGCAACAGGACACTGTCGGGGGTCAGTGGTTGTGGTCACTTTGTTCTCCATTATCCTGAATTGGTTATTTTTTTGTTTTTTTAGAATTCCCTGCTGTGCTAGGTGACAGTGGAGGGGGTGTGTTTAATGGAGAGATATTTGTCCTGATGTACACCGACGCTCTGACCGAGATCACCTTCGTCGTACCCTCATCATCACACAGTGAGTGCGTTGACCATAAAACGAGAGATGTGACCATTTAAAGAGAGGTGTTACCACATAAGAAAGTGTGACTATATAAGGTGAAGCGATACCATATTAGAAAATGTGTGACCATATCCAGAGAGGTGAGACACCACATGAGGAGAGGTGGTTCCATATAAGGCAGTGGTTCTTAACCTTATTGGAGGTACTGAACCCTGCAAGCTTCATCAGTGCATTCACCGAACCCTTCGTAATTGGAAAAATAAAATATGATTTCTTCAAAACATAGGTATATATTTTGTTAGTGCACAAAATGAACCATGCATCAGTTGCACACAAAATCACTGTGTTCAAAGAACAAAATCAACAAAACATGAATTTCACACAAAAACATAACTCAATGAATATTTACTGCAAATCAATGTGACGAAAAGAAGAAAAATTGTGTGTTGTGGCCCGACATTGCTCGGGCTATACTGTGTGTGTCTTGACCCCTGCCGAGCCCCTGAGAGTGACTCACCGAACCCCTGGGGTTCGATCGAACCCAGGTTAAGAACCACTGATATAAGGTATTTACTTATTATTACTTAATAAATTCTTCCTTGTGTTTTTATACGAAGTGGCCGAGTTGTCGAAGAGTCCGGAGGAGGCGGAGCATCTAACTGGGGTGCCATCCAACCAGCAGAGTCCTTTTGAGCCCAGCAAAGACTCCACCCCTCAACCCACAGTATGGACCTCCAACATACAATCTTTTTCACTTATCTTTCCGTCTGTCAGTCTCTGACCTGTCTGTCTTTCTCTCTGTCTGTCTGTCTTTGTCCAGAGTTCTCCAGTTGAAGACACAAAGTCCTTTCGTTTTGAGTTGTCGTCCGTTGGGTCTGAATCTATACTCTTGATTGTCTGGGTCGAACGCTTCGAGGATATCGGTAACTATCTTTACATTAACAGTAAATCTACTGACATACGTTGTGATAATATTATAGTTACTACTTAATTTGTCTTCTTACTTACTGGAACTATGATGAGATCAGTCGTTCTACCTTTGTGTTTCAGAGAGTTTCCCTCTGTCTGACCTTCTGTCGGGGACAAAGACAGGAACACCGACCAGGTGAAGCACCTGACGAATACGCCCTTTACGAACCGCTTCAGACATGAAGTACCGTGAAGGTAACGAAGCCGTCTTGTCTTTCTGTCCGTTGTTAGCGTGTCAAACGTCCAGCTGATCTTCGTCCATCCTATGAAGACTGGACTCTACCGGATTCATTTCCATGCAAACACGACCAGCAAGTTCGGTTTGGTCGTCCCTTTGGTCAACGGGAGTTTGGTCAGCAGGAGGTCTTTGGGTACGTCTGAAAATATCCAATCAGATTGGATTGCGATTACTTTTAATGGAGAGAGGTTTGTCCTGATGTACTGACAGAGATCACCTTCATCGTACCCTCATCATCACACAGAGAGTGCGTTGACCATATAAGAAAGTGGGACCATATAAGGTGAAGTCATACCATACAGGAGAAGGTAATACCATAAAAGGAGAGGTGTGACCCTATAATGAGAGGTTATACCATATAAGGAAATGGGATACCTTATATTGAATGGTGTTACCACATAAGGAAAGGTGATACCATACAAGGAAAGGTGATACCAGGAAAGGTGTGACCACATAAGGAAAGGTGATACCATACAAGGAAAGGTGATACCAGGAAAGGTGTGACCATTAAAAAAAGAGGTGGTACCACATAAGAAAGTGTGACCATATAAGGGAAGGTGATACCATATAAGGAGAGGTGTGACCCTAAGGAGAGGTTATACCATATAAGGAGAGGTTATATATACTAGGGCTGCAACTAACGATTATTTTATTAATCGATTAATCGGTTGATTATTTTTTCGATGAATCGGATACAACATTTTGTTTAATCAAAAAAGCGTTCATTTCCAACCCTTTATTCAAAAACAGAAGTGAAAGTGCAAAACATCTTCAGAAAGTGCACAAACAGGTTGCTCCTTGAACATCCCTGAGCTGTTAATTAAAACAATAAAATGGACTAACACTAAAAATATACACATGTATGCTTTACATCTGCCAAATGTGAGCCCTTTTTACTGTAATTGATCCCTCCAGAGGCTGCATTTACATACCCTGCTTTATCAGTATGTATGAAATACTGGGACAGAGGGAAGCTGTACTGCTCCATATAGAGCGTCCTCTTCCTTAAACTCTTTCATTCTGGGTCTCTTATGACCACGACGTCACGTTGTTGGCTAAGCCCAACTACGTGATTTGCTTCATTCTACTTTAAGTAAAAAAAAACAAAAAAAAACCTGCAGCCAGATCCGCCGGTTTAACGTTAACGAGTGACAGCGTGAACTGAACCAGACCGGGGGGTGACGGCATGTTTCACCACGTTGCGTTTTTCTACAAGCAAGACTGAACTGTAACGGAACATAACAGAACTTTAACGACAATACACAACCCAAACACGTTAGCTAACGTGATAGCAAGCTGACTAGCTTCCATTAAAAACAAGTTTGAGGAACATGAAGACGCTGATTGGCCAAGACTCAACTCGTCAAAGATCTTCTATTTTTGAGAAGATCACGACCTCAGCTTTTCTCGTGTCTCACTCCGATCTCAGAAACGCTGGCTGGCCAGTTGCTCTGCTACGCTCTTTTTTTTTCTCCGCGACTTATTATCCGGCGTAATAATCGCGCGACATTCGTTGTTGCAGCCCTAATATATACCATATCAGGAAATGGGATACCTTATAAGGAAAGGTGTTACCATACAAGCTGATGATGAAATATTAATAATTAACAGTTTGTCTTTTATTTCCTCGATCGTCCGTAGGTTTAATCAGTTTTTGGTTGAAGAAGTCTCTTTTGTCTTCGCTGTTGCACAGACACCTTATATAATGTACTATCATTAATATGTCGAGGTGGACCTCGTTTCTTTCTCGTCTCCAGGTTTCCTGCTCAGAGAGACCGTGATCAACTGTTGCCACCGGCGACGGTTGGAGAGTGACTCCACCCCTCCCTCCCATGTCAGGAGAAAGCACATGATCAATGACATCATCCTTCGTTATCGCAGCCGCCGCTCTGAGCCCGCCTTTTACGCCGCTCTGTTCCAGGACCCCTGAAGCCCCCCCCGACCTTTAACCTCTCGGACCGGCCGGCTCCACTGTTACCATGGCAACCTGCCGTTTTATTTACCATTCACAGAATAAAAAATGAATTAAAAAAAAGTGCTTGCGTGTTTGTGGGGTTTTAAACCAGCCAATCAGGATCAACAGTGCCTGCCGTTACAAGGGTTGTGGGTGCGACGACAGGTGTTTACCGAGTGATGATGTCACCTGAACGATGATGTCACCTGAGTGATGATGTCACCTGAGAGGGTTAATAAATGTGTGGAAACCTGGGTGGTCTCTGTGTGTCTCACATTCTGATTGGCCCTCTGGTTTGATGTCATCGATTCCATTCAAAGGATCTCTTATTGGCCAGAAAGTTTCATCGGCAAAATACAATTTGCCCAAATCCTCCTTCTCCTCCTTCCTCTCCTTCTTCTCCTTCTCCTTTCCCTCTTCCTCCCATCCACCTCTTCCTCCTCCTCTTCCTCCTCATTGTGTTTTTTTGTCAATTCCACCTGCACACAGATAAATAATGGTTCTTAAGTGGTTCTTTAACCGTTAAGCTCTCTGGCATTTTTTAGGATTTAGCTCGAAATAGCATACCCAAACTAAAAAGGGTGTATCTCTGCAACCACAAGGGCTATTTGAATAATTCTGGTGTTATAATAAAGGCAACCATTGTGAGCTGTTAGTCAGATGTGTAAATATTAGTATATATGTTGCTGGCTAAGAGTAAATAAAGATTGAAAAATAGAAGTTTCAGGTCCGCCTGTAAAAAAAAGCACTTTCAGGATGATTATCTCCTTGAAATGATGCTTCACTAAGAAGAAGCCCTGAGGCTCTCCCAAATCATAGCACAATATGTGAACAGTCTCTCTGCACTGTTTTCACTTGAAAAAGTGAAGCAGAACAAAGTCAGAGAGGTAAAGCACAAAGAGAATTCAGGCGAGGTTTCCAAAATTTGCATTTGGGCACATTTACGCATATTTTCGCGCATCTGTGACATTTTAATTTTTCATGTAGCAAACCTTATATTTCACTTGTATATGACTTATGGTGTTCAATAAACTTGTAATAGTGGGGATTTACTGAGGGAAATGCATTTTTTCTTTTATTTGCTATTTTCTCCAAAAAAATTCAAAATTTGCTGACTGAGCGATTTATGTTGCTGTGTTCTTTGGTTCATATCTCGGTGATGAGCAGAGGGATTTGGGGAATAGATTTGGAATCCGTGTGGAATTGTCTTGCTTTTTGCTATTTGTCTTTTTCTGATAGCACCAAGCTACGGGATGCTAGTTCCGGAAACATACAGAGTGGGCTGACTCGTATCAAAATTATAACTATTTTATTTTAATAATTATTTTAGTTGGTGTTTGAGTTGTGTTGAAATGGCTGACTAGTTATTGTAGCCCAGGTTCTCTTGTTTAATTTGATGTGTAGCATCAATATATTTGTTCATGATTATTGTAATGTTTTACACAGTTTAAATCAATTTCTAAAAAAGGACCTATTTAGGTCCATAAGGGGCTTAAAGAAGGCTTTGTGGTTCTACGAAGAACCATTTTATCGATCGGATGGTTCTACATGCTTGTCATATGGTTCTTTGCTATATCAAAGGGTTCTTAATTCATTTTTGAGTTGTTGGACAGTGGGGGAAGAAAACCTAACTTGTCATGATCTGGAGGAGGGGCAACAAGATGACTGTAGAATTTACAGTAACTCGCTGGCAGCAATTAGCAAGTAAGTAGCTGTAGTTTATTTTACAGTACGCTTACTGTAAAATAAATCACAGTACACATGGATACTGTAGTCATTTTTACAGTAATAATCCCAGTACCGTCATTGTTATTACAGTAGTTATCAAAATACTGTCTTTGTCATCACAGTAACCGTGTACAGTTCACAGCAAATCCCAGTTTACTGTAACATGCATCACTGTATTCATTGTAATACTGTTAATGAATACAGTAAAATAATTACATACTGTAAAATGAAGACGCAGTTTTTTTCAACAAAAGTCATTTATTTTAATATTTCAACATTTTAAATACAAATGTTATATTTTGTTTTTAGTTTGTAAAAAAAAACACACGACGTGCTGGAGCGAGGGCCCGCTCTCAGCTGCTCACAGCTTTAATTATTATCGTTCCTTCTGATCGTGGCTCGTTCTCTTGAGTGTGCAGTGTTTTAGTGCCGCACTTTTGTTGGATTGTTTTGTCATGTTTTGTTATAGCCAAGTCAGCTATTAGTTTAGCTGTAGAGTAAATATATCATCTGTTAGGACAGCACACTACTATTAGATTAGTAATAGTACATGATAATATTAAGTTATAGTACTCAGCGTTTGTCGGTATTGATAAAGAATGCAGCCACGTGGAGGGATACTTGGAGGGATACTTGGACAGATGTGTCTGTTACATATGTAACATAAGTATTTCTATAATAATATTAATTCATAATTTAGTTTTTTGATGAACAGAAAACCACATTATTTTTTTCAAATTTGTACAGATTGAATTATACATAATAATGAAGAGCATACAGATTGTACAGGATGTCATTTGCATAATATTTTTCCGTAGTGTTTTAATTAATAAGGTAAAGTCCTAAATGCCAGACACACACACACACACACACACACACACACACACACACACACACACACACACACACACACACACACACACACACACACAATATGTCATGTTTTGGTTCAGGGTTCAGGGATTCAATAAATTGGTTTCTGTCATGAGAGAAGAGCTGACTAAGAATCCCTCAAACATTTTGATGCAGTGAGTTGATAATCGTCTAATGTATCACACATGACTTTTTCTCTCTTTTTTTTCATCCACTTCATCAAACGAAATGTTCATTCCCGTTTCGCCGTGTTTCTTCGTCACCTACTTTGGATAAAATGGCGTCTCCAGGACGGCTTTGTTACTCTCTGATGTCGGCAGACCTTTGAGCAGGAAGTCGTAGATCTTCTGCCACGAGTCCATCTCCGAGCGCCAGAGAGCGGCTCTGGCTCTGATTAACTGTGACACTTCAGGTTCGCAGCCTTTGGCCAAACTGATGCTGTCTTTACAGATGAAGAAGACATCCAGGCCGATGAAGAATGCATTGAGCCTGATGAGACCGACCCTGGCCGATTTGGAGAGGGCGAGAGGTCCTTTGATCGCTGAGGCAGCGTCGATGAGCGAATCGATACCCTTTCCAATAGCGCCAATTTTACAAAGCGCCTTGCTTACTCCCAGAACCACATCCATTGGGGTGGTTTCTCCTCTGGTGACCTGTTCCAGACAATCCTGCAGACTCTGCACGTCCTCCATGACGCTCTGGATGATCTCACCGGCTTTCTTTAGATGTTTACGGTTTACGCCGAACTCCGTGACAGTGGTGACCACGCTGTTGACTCCGCTGGCAACTCCCATCCCCAACCCGGTCATCGTCAGAGCTAGACACGCTCCAGCTGTGACCGGCATCAATGCAAAGCCGACGATGGAGAGCACACCTCCAGCTGCCCCCACCGAGCTGCCGGCCACGCTGGAGATCTTTGCCACCGTGTTCATTCTGTCGAGCTGGACGGCGTTCTCCTCCAGCTCGTTGAGAGACTGCAGCATCCCGGCCCGTCGCTCTTGGAACTCCCTGATGAAGCAAGAACACCGTCCGGAAGCTCTGGTTCTTTCTGATGAAGAGGAGAGAAGAAGTTAGGAAAGACACAAGATGACTCATCTCAAAAGGTCAGCATGTTACTTTAAATATTGGATTTAGGATCTGGTTAAAATAAATAATAAATAATAATAAAATAAATGACAACTTAGGTGTTAACTCCTGCTGGGGAAGAACCATAACCCAAGTATTCTTTCATTTCTGAATCCTTATAGAAATCATTGAAAATCTGATGTTTTTTTTGTCATTTGAGGAATGAATTATATTTTATAATTTTGCCTGTCATTTTCTTTAGTTACAATACATTGAGTCTACAGAGATGCTGCTGTTTCTCAATTCCCTATTAAACTT
This sequence comes from Taurulus bubalis, assembly GCF_910589615.1. Lineage (NCBI taxonomy): Eukaryota > Metazoa > Chordata > Actinopteri > Perciformes > Cottidae > Taurulus > Taurulus bubalis. Next base: position 2,584,406 of record NC_136593.1, on the reverse strand, counting down.
TGTGTTTTTCTTATTTTCAGGGTTCATACACATTTTAACCAATGGTGTTCCATGACTTTTCCATGACTTTTCACAAGAGTTCAATGACTTTTTAGCAAATTTCCATGACTTTTCACCAAATTTCCATGACTTTTCACAAGATTTCCATGACTTTTCACAAGATTTCCATGACTTTTTACCAAATTTCCATGACTTTTTCATGACTTTAAACCAAATTTCCATGAGCAAACATTTAGTGAAATCTGGGTGTAAACAGTAAAAAGTGAGTAAATGTAGAATTTAAACTAACAATGAGAATACAAAGCATACAGTAAACCTTAAATGACTCAAATGAGACAATAGTTTGATTCAAAGAATAAACATTTATATAGATGCCTGTATGGATGCCTGCTTATATTCTGAGTCTTTCTTTTAAAAGCATATTCATTATTTCAAACTCAGCGTAAATGAACGTCATGAACACATGAATATAACACATTTACATGACTTTTACTAAACCTTTGGGATTTTATTTTATTCTTTTTCAAATTCCATGACTTTTCCAGGTTTTCCAAGACCATAAGAACCCTGTGTTTTACTTTCTTATACATTTGTGTTGCTTTTCTCTAAATGCATATTTGTATCCGGACATGGTTAACGCTCACCTGATTTCATCAAGCTCGTTAATTTGAGAAAGCATCATTTGTACGTCATCTTCAGACAAATCCACATCAAGGTCCACCAGGGATTCATCGTTCATCTCCATGGAAAAGTCAGTGAGGGAGCTGTTACAAGACAAATACATGTTTTATAACAGATGTTTATTTAGCAAAATGTGCATACTAGTATTTTTAAATGCCTCTCTACCTTTTCTGTAACTCCCCACAGATGTTGAGGGTGGTCTTAATGTATTTGTTCAGCTGGTGCGACAGCACCTCCACATTCTTGAGTTCGGGAAGGAAGAAGCCGCTCGCGTCTCTTTTAAACTCGAGGAGGAGAGGGCAGATTTTCCGTGCAGCATCGATGACAAACTGAACGTCTTCAGGGCCGATCCCCTCTGGCAGACGGAGCCCCTGGTTCTCCAGCGTGAACACATGAACTGAGGTGACCGCCAGATTCTCCACCGCATCCAGAAAGGAGTCCAGCTCCTCCAGACCTCCCAGAGTGTCCTTCAGCACAGCAGCCAGCTCCATCTCCAGCTCTGCACGCCGGCTGTCTGCAGTCACCTGGGTGGCTTTGCTCTTCATGTATTCCGAAAAGGCCTTAAATCTGTTCTCCGACTGGGTGACATGGTCCATGCTTAGGTCGATGTTGTCGGCTCGGTGTTTGATGTCCATCATCATTTGCAACTGCGACTTCCTCCCGAGCATCCATCTCTGGCTCCTCTCGCAGAATTCTCTCACGGTGTGGATGCAGGTGAGGGTGTCTCCGATGTAGCGGCACAAGGCCTCCTGCAGCTCCTGTCTGCAACACAAAACACCCTCCAGTTTGTGAAAGTTCAAAACTGAGTCAAACTAAAGTGTTGTTGTGGATCAGCGGGACGCTTTGGACCGGAGTCAGACCGCCGCTCTGCATCTCCGGAGGGAACAAAATACTGAAGTTGAGCCGACAGCAGAACTAAATAACTACAGAGAGAAACTAAATGACCCCAAAGAGACACTAAATTACCTCGGATACACTAATTAACTACAGAGAGAGACACTAAATGACCTCAAAGAGACACTAAATGACCTCAGAGACACTAAATGACCTCAAAGAGACACTAAAGGACCCCGAAGAGACACTAAATGACCTTAAAGAGACACTAAAGGACCCCGAAGAGACACTAAATGACCTCAAAGAGACACTAAATGACCCAAAGAGACACTAAATGACCTCAGAGACACTAAATGACCTTAAAGAGACACTAAATGACCTTAAAGAGACACTAAAGGACCCCGAAGAGACACTAAATGACCTCAAAGAGACACTAAATGACCTCAAAGAGACACTAAATGACCTCAAAGAGACACTAAATGACTACAGAGAGACACTAAACAGCTACAAAGAGACAAAAGACAACGCTGTAATCCTGTGAATGTCCCCACTGCAGGACTAATAAAGGAGTATCTGATCCAATCTAATCTAATCTAATCTAATGTAATATAATACATCAGCATGCTGGTTCCCAGCTGGGCTCTGGACCCCCAGTGTTCCCAGTGGAGGTGTGAGGTCTTCTGATGGAAAAGAGGAACGAATACCAGAGCACCAGTTTACTTTGTTCCTGTTTTCAGAAAACATTTCCAACCATATTCTTTTGAGCACATTAAACTGTAATAACCCCATTTTGAACAGTGAAATGATGAATAATTTCACTTCGTGCAACTTTACTGTCCTGCACAAAGTAGATCACATCTTCATAAACCGTGTGTTTCCTCCTGCACTCACAGATCTGTCTCCTGCACATGCGCACTGTCTCTTTCTGTGCAAAAGTAGCTGAAAGGTGTGAACTCTTACCTCGCAGCAGACATGTTTATCCTCGTGTTTAATGACGTATACACAGATCTTTCACGTGGCTACGTCACCAAATCAGTCTGACTGACTGCTGATACTCGAGCGCCATCTGATCGATCAGTTGTTTGTACTGTTTAGTTTCGGTTTCCTTTTCTCCGCATCATCACATGAGAAGAACCGGAGAGCTCAGATGAGTTCATGAGTTCATGAGTTCATGAAGCTGCCTTCAGAAACCTCGCATTCATGAAACAAAGAGAATACAAAGTTCGCTGCAGGATCCTCCCTGGTTGTTTGCCTTGTTTACACTGTTACTGCTATTATTTTATTTTGAAAATCTAGGAATGGTACGAATTGGTACACATTTTGCACTGCTTTCAATTTGAACTTTCAATCACTCAAAATACTGTAAGTCAAAAGAGACTTTGCAGCGTCTTTGGGTGTACATTTATTTATTTTAAAATAAAAAGTGAAATGTGATATAAATAAAGACTAAATGCAAAATAAAACTTGAATAATGCCTTCAGGGTTCAGTTCACTGTGCAACAGCACCATCCAGTGGTCACTTCTGATCTTTGCATTGACTGTCATCATGCAACTACAAGGGAAAACAGTTGATCTCTGTCTGTCAAGCACACAATATATGATTGAAAACCTTTGGCACTGATGGTTTTGTATAAACATCTACATCTAGATCAAATATATCTTACTGTGTCTTGTAATAATAAATCTAAATGCAGCTATATCTTAATGTAATTGTCTGTATATGCAAACATTTTGCTGCAACAACAAGTGAAGGAAAAAGGCCTCATAAAACATCCAACTAAATGTGTTACATATATATATATATATATATATATATATATATATATATATATATATATATATATTGTTATTTATATATATATATTATATTTATATATATTATTGTTATTTATATATATTTATGTATGTCTAAAAGTTATTTTTGACCCACTTACAATAAAATGAAGTGCAAACTGTTTGTATTTTTTTATGATTATTTGCCAGAACTTCTGTGCATGTAAAAGATGATTTTTTTGTATTATCTCGAGAAAATAGTGGGAACCCCGATTAAAAAAAAAAATCATGTTTTCCATAAATTGGTTACTCAAAAAAACATTATTTAACTGAAGAACCATTTGAAAAGGGTTCTTTATTGAACCTTTTTTTTCTTTCAGTTCTTTAAAGAACCAGAAATGGTGCCTTAAAGAACCGTTTTTCTTTAAGTTCTCTGAGGCACCTTCATAGGTTCTTTGAATAACTATTCAAGGAAATGGTTCTTTAAAGAACCCTGCTTTCAAAGGTTCTTTGTGGAACCAGAAATGGTTCCTCTATGGCATCACTCTGAAGAACCATGTTTGGTTCCAGATGGAAGCTTTATTTTTCTGTGTGCCTCTCCTTCTCCTCCTTCCTCCTCCTCCTCTCCTCCATCCTTCCTCCTCCTCCTCCTCTCCTTCTCCTCCTTCCTCCTCCTCCTCTCCTTCTCCTCCTTCCTCCTCCTCCTCTCCTCCCTCCTCCCTCCTCCTCCTCCTCTCCTTCTCCTCCTTCCTCCTCCTCCTCTCCTCCCTCCTCCCTCCTCCTCCTCCTCTCCTTCTCCTCCTTCCCCTCTTCCTCTTCTCCTCTTCTCCTCTTCTCCTCTCCTCCTCCTCCTCTTCCTCGTTGTGTTTCTTGTCAATTCCACCTGCCTCTCCTCCGGTTGCCATGGTCACCGCCTCCAGATCATCCCGTTACCGTGGTAATGGACAGAGATGATATTTTTTCTCAGTGAGCTGATCAATAACCGTCGGTGACGTCACGAGACTTCCTCTTTGTGCGTGAAGTCGGTGAGGAGGGGAGAGAAAAATCTGCTGATCAGCCAAACTGCTGCTCGTCTTTCTCTGCGGGTGTTATTCTCCTCCTCCTCCTCCTCCTCCTCCTCCTCCTCCTCCTCCTCCGCAATGCTCCTGCCCGGCGTGGCCGTCCTCGGCGCCTTGTCTGCGGGCTGGCAGCAGTAGGTCGGCCGGTCCCTCCGCGCAGAGATGGTGCAGAAACCCCGGAACGGCGGCGTGTTCCCCGGGGCGCAGGCCGAGAGGAAGGTGGGCTTCGTGGGCCTGGAGGCCGGGGGGACCGAGGCCAGCCGGGACGGAGCGCTGCTCATAGCAGGTACGTGCGTGCGTGTGTGTGTGTGTGTGCGCGCGTGTGTGCGCGCGTGCGTGAGAACCTGAAGGACGCATTCCCGGTTCTGCTTCAAGGTTACAGCAAACAACAACAACACGACCTGCAGATTTCTACCAGTGATGTTACATGAAGACATACATGAATATTTACTGTCTGCACGTCAGACGGGTGCGTGCACGTGATTGGTTGATGACTCTCGCGCGTGCATGTGGAAGTTGATCATTAAATAGATGTTGACTGTCCCGTATGATGACGGGTTGTTCTGTGTGTTTTAGTTTGACTTGCTTTGAGCTGATCCTCGACTTCTTATCCGTGAGGTGCAGACACCTCGACGCTCTGGTGTGTACAACGTGTTCAAACAGCCGGAAGTAGTTGAGGTGAAATAGCAGAGAAATCAAAGTATTAAAAGAAAGGACTAACACACATTCTGTTTCATGGGATTTGTTAATAATCAGATAAATCAAAAAATACATACTTTTTTTTTTCAACAAACAAACACATTTAGAGGTCACCATTTTTGTCTTCATATTTTCTAATCATTCCACTTCCATCCTGTAAATAACAACAGCAACACGCATTGCAGGAAAAAAAAGAATAAGAGAATATTTCAATAAATATAAAGAGGGGAAGACATGAGAGAACCAATTAAAGCCAAGAAAATAATAACAATGAGGTGAGCAAAGATGTTCAGGAAAATAAAAATGGAAAAAACAACATTGCGTCTCTCATTCAGGGAGAGAAGAGCAGGGTTGTCCAGGCTGGAAGTGTTGCGCAAGCAATCATCAATCAAAAAAGGACAGGCTGTAAATTATATTCAGTGGCAGGTTTGTGCCTTGAGGCCGTTAGTTTCAGAGGTTTATGACCAGCATACATTTTTAATGAATGAAATTAGGGACCAGGTCCGTGGTCTCTAGCTTTACTGATTCAAGGATCCCTTTCTACCCCAAACTCCACCGTTCTGCAAGTGAAAATCTCATTCTGAATTAGTAGAAAACCACATTTTTAATGGACCCGTACTTGTACAGCGCTTTTCTAGTCTTCCGACCACTCAAACCACTTTAACACTGCAAGAGGAGCTACCATGAAGGTTATCAACCATTCATACACTGTAGAACAGCTACAGGAGCAATTTAGGGTTAAGTGTCTTGCTCAAGGACACAACAACACGAGCGGGGCCGGGGATCAAACCACCAATCCTCTGATTGAAGGACGACCCTTCTCACCACTGAGCCACAGTCGCCCTGTATCATGGAGAAGTACTACACTTCCCACAAAGTACAACACTTCCCACAATCCTGAAGGGTAAAAATCACGTCTCTGATTGGACCAAAGCTGCATTCTCTCTCCTGACTCCTCTGGTTGTATAGAAGTCTTTGCTTCATGAGTTAAAGCTGCATTCTCTCTCCTGACCACATGGGGGTGACTCCTCTGGTTGTATAGAAGTCTATGCTTCATGTTTTAAAGCTGCATTCTCTCTCCTGACCACCAGGGGCGACTCCTCTGGTTGTATAGAAGTCTTTGCTTCATGAGTTAAAGCTGCATTCTCTCTACTGACCACATGGGGGTGACTCCTCTGGTTGTATAGAAGTATATGCTTCATGAGTTAAAGCTGCAATCTCTCTCCTGACCACCAGGGGGTGACTCCTCTGGTTGTATAGAAGTCTATGCTTCATGAGTTAAAGCTGCATTATCTCTCCTGACCACCAGGGGGCGACTCCTCTGGTTGTATAGAAGTATATGCTTCATGAGTTAAAGCTGCATTATCTCTCCTGACCACCAGGGGGCGACTCCTCTGGTTGTATAGAAGTCTATGCTTCATGAGTTTAAGCTGCATTCTCTCCTGACCACCAGGGGGCGACTCCTCTGGTTGTATAGAAGTCTTTGCTTCATGTGTTAAAGCTGCATTCTCTCTCCTGACCACCAGGGGGCGACTCCTCTGGTTGTATAGAAGTCTATGCTTCATGTGTTAAAATGCATCATTTTTATTTCGTGCTGGCTCCGTTTGTATGAGTGTGAATCAGTGAGTATTTACCTGTGTGCAGGTGGGGAGGACGGCCCTCGCCGGCCTCGCAGCAGCGTCTCTGGAGGAAAGAAACCTCTGAAGAGAAACGCCCTCTACAGGCGACTGCAGAACTTCCTGTACAACGTCCTGGAGAGACCTCGAGGATGGGCCTTCATCTACCACGCATACGTGTAAGTACCTGTCTTTACACATATATATTTATATATGTATATATTCAGATATATATTTGTTTTCTCTCTCTCTCTCTATATATATATATATATATATATATATATATATATATATATATATATATATATATATATATATATTAAAAGAAACACAACTACAGTCTGCTCTGAGGATCAGCTAGATCTCAGATCAGGTGTCACAGTCTCAATCTTCCCCTCTCCATCGTAACACAGATCTGAGCTCAGTATCCATAAACGTGTGTGTGTGTGTGTGTGTGTTCTCTGTTCAGGTTCGTGCTGGTGTTCTCCTGTCTGGTTCTGTCTGTGTTCTCCACCATCAGAGAGTACGAGAAGTCTTCAGAGGACGCTCTCTACATTCTGGTAAACTCTGCGTGACTCGTGGCGTTAAACACACTTCAGTCATCTTCATGATCAGAGAGCCTCACTCAATACTTTCTGCGGTGATATTTCTAGGTGCTTTTGTTCCTTCTGAGTTTACGTAGCTTGATGATGTTTTATAAACTTGTCAGTTTAAATCATGATGACTTCCTGTGTACGTTTAGATTGTTACACCAGTCAGCTGGTTGTGCTTATTATTGTATGGGAACTTGTGATTGGCTCTTTTTTGATGGTTTTATAGAACGAATACATGATTAATGTATTAATTGAGGAATTAATCAGGAGATTAATCGATAATGATTCGTATATACATTTATATATATGTATGTATGAATATATATGTATAAATATATAAATGGAACTCAAAGTCTCCCACAATGCATCATTAAAAGTAGGGGACAACCGATGGTCACTAAACATGCAATATATACTTTATTATATATAATTTTGAAAAATATAACTACTGCTGCCCCCCCCCCCCCCCCCCTTCCCCCCTCTGCATTGACAACAGCAGTGCATACCGCTTCATTTCTTCCTTTCCTACCTTTCACAATAAAAGCCCTATAGATATATATATATATGTTGCTGCCTATCAGGATTAACTAAAATTCCCTTCAGAGCGTTTCGCCATGTTGGTATTTATTGTGAAAGCAGACGCAGGAACAAGTGTCATCTGGAGCACGACCTTTGTGTTGCTGTGCAACAGGAAGTGGTGACCATCGTGGTGTTCGGGGTGGAGTACATCGTGAGGATCTGGGCCGCCGGCTGCTGCTGCCGCTACCGAGGATGGAGAGGACGCCTCAAGTTCGCCAGGAAGCCGTTCTGTGTCATCGGTGAGTTCAACCGAAGAGAATGAAAACCAGAGCCGAGTCGGGTAGACGGGGAAATGATTGGATGAGCTTAACGCCTCACACTTCATTTACCTTCAGACTAGACCAACACTTCATTTACCTTCATACTATAACAACACTTCATTTACCTTCATACTATAACAACACTTCATTTACCTTCAGAGTATAACAACATTTGTCTACTCTCAGACTATATCAACACTTAATTTACCTTCAGACTATAACAACTCTTCATTTACCTTCAGAGTATAACAACATTTGTTTACTCTCAGACTATATCAACACTTAATTTACCTTCAGACTATAACAACTCTTCATTTATCTTCAGACTATAACAACACTTCATTTACCCTCAGACTATAACAACTCTTCATTTACCTTCAGACTATAACACTTCATTTACCCTCAGACTATAACAACTCTTCATTTACCTTGAGACTATAACAACACTTAATTTACCCTCAGACTATAACAACGCTTCATTTACCTTCAGACTATAACAACACTTCATTTACCTTCATACTACAACAACACTTCATTTACCCTCAGACTATAAGAACACTTCATTACTCTCAGACTATAACAACACTTCATTACTCTCAGACTATAACAACACTTCTTTCTCTCAGACTTCAACAACACTTCATTTACTCTCAGACTATAACAACACTTCATTATTCTCAGACTATAACAACACTTCATTACCCTCAGACTATAACAACACTTAATTACCCTCAGACTATAACAACACTTCATTACCCTCAGACTATAACAACACTTAATTTACCCTCAGACTATAACAACACTTCATTTACCTTCATACTACAACAACACTTAATTTACCATCAGACTATAACAACACTTCATTTTCCTTGAGACTATAACAACACTTAATTTACCATCAGACTATAATAACTCTTCATTTACCCTCAGACTATAACAACACTTCATTTACCTTGAGACTATAACAACACTTAATTTACCATCAGACTATAATAACTCTTCATTATTCTCAGACTATAACAACACTTCATTACTCTCAGACTATAACAACACTTCTTTCTCTCAGACTTCAACACCACTTCATTTACCTTCAGACAGCTCATCAGGAGTAACGTGTTCTAACAAAAGCATTTTTAAACCGGGTGAACCATGTGAGACTTTGTAATCGTCTGCCACCTGTCTGTCTGTCTCTCTCTCTCTGTCTCTCTGCCTGTCTGTCTGCAGACATCATGGTGCTGATAGCGTCCATCTCAGTGTTGGCTGCAGGGACTCAGGGGAACGTCTTCGCCACTTCAGCCATCAGGTCGCTTCGTTTCCTTCAGATTCTGAGGATGATCAGGATGGACCGACGGGGAGGAACCTGGAAGCTGCTGGGCTCAGTGGTCTACGCCCACAGCAAGGTCCTTACTCTGCCGCCTCCACTTCAACTGCTTTCACTGTTGTGTCAATGCATCATGCTGTCTCTCTCTCTCTCTGTCTCACTACATGCTGTCTCTCTCTCTGTCTCACTACATGCTGTCTCTCTCTCTGTCTCACTGCATCATGGTGTCTCTCTCTCTCTCTCTCTGGCTCACTGCATGCTGTCTGTCTCTCTGCAGGAGTTGATCACTGCATCATGGTGTATCTCTCTCTCTCTCTCTCTCTCTCTCCCTGTCTCACTGCATCATGGTCTCTCTCTCTCTCTCTCTCTCTCTCACTCTCTCTCTCCCTGTCTCACTGCATGCTGCCTGTCTCTCTGCAGGAGTTGATCACTGCGTGGTACATCGGCTTCCTGTGTCTCATCCTGGCCAGTTTCCTGGTTTATTTGGCTGAAAAAGAGGACAACGAGCAGTTTGAGACGTATGCAGACGCCCTCTGGTGGGGACTGGTGAGACCACACACTGGACGATGACATCACAGCACAGTCTCCTCCTCAGCGACGGAGCGATCTGATTGGTCTGTGTCTGTCTCTGTCAGATCACCTTGACGACCATCGGCTACGGAGACAAGTTCCCCATCACCTGGAACGGACGCCTGCTGGCCGCCACCTTCACGCTGATCGGAGTTTCATTCTTCGCTCTGCCGGCTGTGAGTCCCTGTGAGGTTATCTGAGCTTACCTGACACAGGTGAACCTCCTCCCAGCTCACCTCTCTCTCTCTCTCTCTCTCTCTCTCTCTCTCTCTCTCTCTCTCTCTCAGGGGATCCTGGGTTCTGGTTTTGCTCTGAAGGTTCAGGAGCAGCATCGTCAGAAACACTTTGAGAAGAGACGAAACCCAGCAGCCGGACTCATCCAGGTGATCTTCTTCTTCTTCTTCTTCTTCTTCTTCTTCTTCTTCTTCTTCTTCTTCTTCTTCTTCTTCTTCTTCTAACCCACAAATGGATTAAAGTCTCAGAATCTCTGGTTTTCGTCCCGTCTCTGACGCTTCAGGCGGCCTGGAGGGTTTACGCCACGAATCTGAGCCGAACTGATCTGACTTCAACGTGGGATCATTACGAGAGAACCGTCTCTGTGCCCATGTACAGGTGAGGCTCCACCTGTCCGCATGTAGTCCTAGGTAAGTGTTGTTTTTATGTTTGGACACATCGGTAATAACTGTGTGTGTGTGTGTGTGTGTGTGTGTGTGTGTGTGTGTGTGTGTGTCTCCAGGTTGATCCCTCCTCTCAATCAGTTGGATTTATTGAGGAACCTCAAGAATAAATCAGGACTCTCGTTCAGGTCTGAAAAGTTTAACCCCAGAACACCAACGTCGGGTATATTTTACCCCACAAACAATACTTATCTTTAAAATATATGACAGTACAACAATACATGGCAATATTGAGTACTCTTCTTTTATTTTCACCTATACAATGTCTCATAAAACCGAAATAGGTATCATGGGCGACTGCATTCCACTATATATAGCTATACCACCACTACACAAACTACTACTGCAGTATTCTTCTATGTAAAATGTCTTGTTAACATTTAATAGTCAGGATTATTGTAAAATTCTAATTTATTCAATAAATAATAATAACTCTCTCTCTCTCTGTCTGCAGGAAGGATGTCCAGCCTGAACAGTCTCCCAGGTCAGTGTACACTTCTATACAACCAGAGGAGTCGCCCCCTGGTGGTCAGGAGAGAGAATGCAGCTTTAACACATGAAGCGTACACTTCTATACAACCAGAGGAGTCGCCCCCTGGTGGTCAGGAGAGAGAATGCAGCTTTAACACATGAAGCGTACACTTCTATACAACCAGAGGAGTCGCCCCCTGGTGGTCAGGAGAGAGAATGCAGCTTTAACACATGAAGCGTCGACTTCTATACAACCAGAGGAGTCACCCCCATGTGGTCAGGAGAGAGAATGCAGCTTTAACACATGAAGCATAGACTTCTATACAACCAGACGAGTCGCCCCTTGGTGGTCAGGAGAGAGAATGCAGCTTTAACACATGAAGCATATACTTCTATACAACCAGAGGAGTCGCCCCTTGGTGGTCAGGAGAGATAATGCACATTTTAAGACACTTTAGCATTGGCTGAACAACAACTGAACTCAGAAATCATGGACGTGAAATAACAAATGTCACATAAATGTCACAATAAGAAGGATTTGTTCACAATAAAAGACATTTAGGACCTTTTCTTCCAGACTCCTGCCAGATGCCGAAACTTTTTAGATCCAAATAAAACTGTCTGTCTGTCTGTCTGTCTGTCTGTCTGTCTGTCTCCTGCAGTCACAAGGTTAGTCTGAAGGAGTGGGTCTTCTCGTCTCCCCGGAGTTCAGTGACCAAAGGAAAAGGTTCACCTCAGCATGGTGGGTAATCGATTTGAATGAACGGAGAACAGTCACAGGAAGTTCTTTGGTTTAGTTTAATCTGTTGAGACTCAACAGTCTGCAGGTTCTTATTCCCGCCAACCAGTAAAGACTAGACAACCTACCAGTTTATCAAGCGTTTACCAGACAGGATGAACTCCCAGGCTGCTGGAGGAACTGCTTTGACTGCTGGCATTAAACCAGGACACAAACAGTCTCTGGTGACTTCCTTCTTTCCTTCCCTACTTCCTATCTCCACTGGTTCCCCACAGTGGGCCCAGGTGCTACTCCCGGAGGACTGGGGAACGTCCAGGCCCTGCGAGGGTCCCCCGGCACGGAGCCCAACCCGGAGGAGAGTCCCAGCAAGGTTCCGAAGAGCTGGAGCTTCGGAGAACGCAGCAGAACCAGGCAGGCCTTCAGGATCCGAGGAGCGGCCTCGCGCCAGAACTCTGAAGGTAAGAGAACGATCTGCCTGGAAGCCACAACTCCTGCAGGCGCAGCGTCAACGTCCGCCGGCTCAGAAACAGGTTCAACCGCCTCCAACCCTGAACTCTGAGATGGAAACTCTAGAGAAACTTTCTGTTTCCTGAGTATTTTTCCAGACTTTTGATGATATTATTTATTAAGGCGGCCATTTCCATGTATTTATTATTTTATAGTCGACAGTCATTTTCCCAGAATTCAATGACTTACTCATCCACTGATCTTTTCATGAGCTGACATCTGTATGTCTGTATACTTTTTTCATATTCTCAGCCACCTAGAAGCAACATATTATGATTAAGATGGCTTAGTTTCATCTAAAAGTGGAATAAAAATACACAAGACAGTATAAACCCTCCTGAACATCACATGCTGTGGTATTTAATCAAGGATTTAAGTTTTACTAAGAAGAATAGGACGGGTGTCTCTATGGCACCAACACAACATATTTATCAAAATATATACATATCTTTTATGTAGATAGTTTTATAAGATCTCTGCAAATGAATGTGTTTATGTTCAAGTTCAGTGTGTAATACTCTTTATTATTATGATGAGTACACTATGATCCTCACTGCAACTCAAAATACATTTAACCCCTATTTTATATATATAATTTATATATAGTATACATAAAATATATTATGATATATGTACAATATACTATATATTATAATATATATATACACATATATTGATGATACAGTGAACACATCATGTTAGTCTACTGAACGCGATAACCTCCACATTGTTTCACTAGCTCTCAGATGGTGATGAAGGTGATGATGATGAGTTTGTCTCCTCTCTCCTCCTGCAGTGCTGATAGAGATGCAGAACGAAGAGTTCAGACAGAAGAGCTCCCCAGGTCAGCACACACACACACACACACACACACACACACACACACACACACACACACACACACACACACACACACACACGCAAATATACACTAATACCCACTAACAGACACAATAGTAGCACTCGCTAATAGACTCTAAAACACACTAATACACTCTAAACACACACGGAGGCCCTTTAACAGATTATTGATTAGTACATAATAAATGTTTCATAATCGTCCGCTGCAGCTCCATTTAAAGATTGTTTTTTATAAACGCAGGCCTCTCATTTCCCAGTGTGTACATCCTCCATTCCATTCCTCGCCTCCTTTCCTCACGCCTTGGAGGAGAGTCGGAGCAACCGGCATTAAACAAATGAAATGTCTTTTTCAGGAACGAGGTCAGAACGCTACACAAACGGTAACAAAAAGAACAGTTACATGTAGAGTCCCTTCATGATGAGATCGTTCCTGTTGTGTTTAACGCCTCTTTTGTTTGTTTACGGACGTCAACAAGTCTTCCTCAAAGGATGCACTGACATTTCCTGGCTCCTCCAGCCGGCCTCCTCGCTCCTCCAGGTGCATTTTAGTGACTAACGTCCCACAAAATGTAGAGTTGGGAGAAGATCCTGGTCTTCATGGCTCCAAACACATGAAGCAAAATAATCCAAAAATGAACAACTATTTAAAATGAAACGATTTAGAAAAGCAAATAAAAGAACAAGTGAAACATGTTTACTAGAAAGGTTGACAATAGAAATGAAAAGCAGGTTGTTGAAATAATTAAAAACTAAAACTAAATAACAACAAAATAAGTGAAAGTAAATTAAACAAATCTTTTCAGTAATGAGACGGCAGGAGGACGAGTGCAGATGAACTTTCTCTTCTTCTCTAACTGTTCTGTTCCACCGACACACAGACCTTCAGTGGTGATATCTTCAGATTCTTAAAAGTGTCAAAAAATGGAAACATCCTCTCAGTGAAAGTGTGTGTGAAGGTGTGTATGTGTGTGTTAGTATCAGGATCAGAGAACGACAGCTTTCCTCTGTTCCAGTCCAGATTCACTCTGATCCTCTGAGGCTTCTTCTGCACGACGAGAACAGTGCGTGGAGCTGATGGTGAAAATGATGAGTATTTACCTTCATAGAACATTGTTGTCCATAATCCAGACTGTATGACTCCCTTCCTCTGGACAGACTCTGCTAACACACCCAGTAACCAGAATCTACTGTCTCCTACCTCGACATCCCAGCTGTGAGTCCCAGAGTTAAATCCCTCAGAGCCCAGAACAGACCGGTAATGATCAAACCTCTCTGGATTATCAGGAAGCTTCTGTTTCTCTCCTCGTCTCACACTGGTCAGATCTTCAGACAGGATGAGTTTTGAACCAGCAGTGTTTCGGTCCAGAACCACAGGAGTGTAGGAGACCAGGTCCTTCATCTTGGTCCAGATGTTGAAGGTCAGGTTGCCCAGGTGTTTGGCCTCGTCTATCAGAGCTCCTGAGAGCAGCTGTGGATCCTCCAGCAGGGGGCGCTGCTGGACTCGTTCCACTGCAGCCTTGTAGTTGTTGAGGAATGAGACGTCTTCAGCTCTCAGCTCGTCCTCTGTGGCTCTGACTGTGTCTGAAAGAGCTGCTATCTCTCTGCTCAGAGCCTCCATCTTCTCCTTCATCATCTGACTCTTCTGCTCCTCTTCCTCCCTCAGTGCAGCCATCCTGGCCTCCTCTTCCTCCTCTAGAAACTGGTGAAGCTTCTTAAACTGATCCTGAATCTTCCTCTCTGTGCGTCGGGCCTGGACCTTCATGTGTTCTGCTGTTTGATCAGACTTCACTTTAACTTGTTCAAAGACCTTTAACTTCTCCTTTAAGGGCTTCAGAGTTTCCTGAAGCTTCTTCTTGAGTTGTGGAGCAGCTTCATCGATGGGTCTGAATCTGTGGTCGGTGTGTTTCTCTGAGTCTCTGCAGACGAGACACACTGGCTGCTGATGGTCCAGACAGAAGAGTCTGAGTTTCTCAGAGTGCAGACTGCAGAGAGTCTCTGGAGCTCTCAGGTCTCTCTCCAGTAAGAAGGACTCACACAGGTTCTTTAACGCCAGGTTACAAGGTGGTTCTGACCTTGAAGATCTTCTCGTACAAACTGGACACTCCTGAGTTGGTTTCTCTCTCCACCATCTCTTCAGACAGTCTTTACAGAAGCTGTGGCTACATGACAGAAGAACAGGATCTCTAAAGACTTCCTGACAGACCGGACAGCAGAGATCCTCCTCTGATCTGGAAGCCATGTTGTCTCTGAGTGAAGCTGAAACAGAAAGTACATGAGTCATGGCTCCCTCCTCCTCTATAGCTTCACTGTGTTGAGTCAAACTCACATTCAGGGTGTGGAGTGTCAGCAGGTTGAAGCAGCAGTGTTGTCGTGTTCCTCTTTTCTCTCCTGCAGCTGAACTCACTCAGAGGAAGTTGTTAGTTTGGTCTGAAGGTGAATCTGATCGTCTCTCTTTCAGTCTGTGTGTCTCTTTAGTGAAGAAGAAGCACAAACTGTTTGTCTCAGGTGAGTCAGGTGAGGGGCGGAGCTTTGTGACTCCTCCTCTGCTAAACGCTTCACCTGGAACACAGAGGTGTGTTTCATTCCACAAACACCTCCACACCTCTACAGCTCACCGGTTAACAGGTTTTACCTCATTTCATCTGCAGGAGGAACGGTTTCACCTTCATGGCGCTCATTAAATAAAACAAATTGTACAATGTGTGTGTGTGTGTGTGTGTGTGTGTGTGTGTGTGTGTGTGTGTGTGTAGAATAGAATAGAATAATTCCTTATTAGTCCCACAGTGGGGAAGTTTATTCTCTGCATTTGACCCATCCTTAGTATTTCAAGGACCTAGTGTGTGTGAGTGTGAGCGTGAGTTTAGGGTCACACGCTGGAGGACATCAGGAGGCACGAAATGAGAAGCCCTGTGAGATGATGATGATGATGTTGTTGTTGTTGTTGTCTCAGACGCCAGCCTGCCAGGAGAAGACATGGCCGACGACAACAAGAGCTGCCACTGTGAGTTCGTCCCCCAGGATCTGACCCGGGGCTTAAAGGTCACCATCAGAGCCATCTGGTATGAACTGTTTCCTGTTCACCTTCATGTATTTATCAGTTTTGATCTATCTGCGCATCATTCATCACTTTACTCAGTTTATTGTTTATTTGCTGGTTAGGATGCACTGACCTCATTCTGCTTTTTATTCACATTGTTATTTATTATTTATTCATTTTTTATTTGTGCTCACCCCAGGGTCAAAGGTCACCGTCAGCTGTTGGGTAAGAGCAGTTAGTCTGACCTTCAGTTAGCTTCATTGTTTTCTGTTGTTTCACTGTTTCTGTTGTCTGATACTAAAGTTCCTCTGCCATGCTGTTTGATAAGACCTTCCTCTTCTTCTTCGTCTTCGTCTTCTTCTTCTTCTTCTTCTTCTTCTTCTTCCTTTACCTTAATTCTTCTTCTTCTTTTAGATATTATCATCCTATATATATGATGATCATATTATACATCAGTGGCGGGCCGTGCATTTTCTACCTGGGCCTTCTGTGCCGTCTGATATAGTTTACATAATAAGCGCATGACGGGATGCTGCGTCATTAACGGACAATGCATGTAGTCCACATCAACAAGAACCAGTCACATTTAGTTATAACAAAACATGACAAAACAATCCAACAAAACTGCGGCACTAAAACACTGCACACTCAAGAAAACGAGCCACGATCAGAAGGAACAATATTAACTATTGTAAAATTCCCCACCAAAACAACACCTCAGATGTAAAAACACAAACAGCAGTTCACTCACCAGATGCTGTTCACTTAAAGACAAAGTCCATCCTCCTCTCTTTGTTAAACAGTTCAGCTTCAGTCCCAGTACCGGCTCCTTCTCGACGGCCATGGACCAGTGAGGACTACTGAGCCTCCCAGTTGCGTTTCTGGAATAAGTTTTCATGCGTTTTAGGGCTGAAAATGTCCGCTTGACAGTGGCAGTAGATTTTAGGATCGTCACCGCCAAACATGTCCGTAACCCTCCGTGAGAACCCTCCGTTTCTCCTCCTCTTTCAGCCATTGAGTGTTAAAAAACTAGACCAAGCAAAACACTAAACATGTCATAACTTGTTTCAGCCTGAACTCTTCTTACGACTACTGAGTTCTGCTAGCAGCTAGCTAGCTTTCTGTTGGCACAAGTCAGGCTGGCACACTGACCAATCACAGCGCATGTTAATGCTGACGCCACCTCGCAGGCCCTGGCACGTAAAATAATAAGTTGCCAGCATGTCAAACTAACGATCTGATTGGTTGAAGACTATGACAATCACAACAACATCCCCATGTACTGTAATCTGCAAAGGCCAGCTAGAAGCCGCTCTGCTTCCATAGAGACATAGAGGTGAAATCTGATTGGATAAAAGCTCTCCTTAAAAGAATCTTCACTGGAAGCGGCGCTGCAGGCTGGAAGCAGAGCAACAGAGGAAGACAGGAGCTATGCAATGAGAAAATGAGCTAATAGGGAAAAATAATTATAATACATGTTGTGTATTTGTGAAAAACAATTAAATTATGAAATATCTATAACTTTGTGATTCTGTTTAGGCCAGCAGAGAAGGCTTAGCAGGCCCTGACGGCCACCACTGATATATATCATATATATACATTGTTGTTGTTGTTATTGGTGTTTGTCATACAGACAAGTGTTGTTTATTCCTCCTATAGCTCCTCTCCTGTTTGTTATTTAAAGTTAAAGTTCTGTGAAGATAATTCATACAGTCGGGTATCAGAACCAGATTGTGGTTGAGCTTCAAACCAAACAACCCTCAGCACACACACACTACATTAAAGGGTAGTGTGTGTGCACTTTGTCTCTGGGTCTGTGTGTCCTGGTTTGGACTAATCAACACTTCATCCAACGATATCCAACGCCGTGGCAGCGACCTGTCAATCACCGTGTAGCCCCGCCCCTAAAGCGTCCCCTGCTTTATGGTCTGTTTGACTCTAAATGACCATAATTTACTAAATGAACATCATGCTGTATTGAAGAAGACTTGAAACTAGAGATTGAGACATAAACTCATGTTTACAATGTTTACTGAGGGAATACATCAAGAGAAGTAGAGTCATTTACATATACTTCTATACAACCAGAGGAGTCGCCCCCTGGTGGTCAGGAGAGATAATGCAGCTTTAACACATGAAGCATAGACTTCTATACAACCAGAGGAGTCACCCACTGGTGGTCAGGAGAGAGAATGCAGCTTTAACACATGAAGCATAGACTTCTATACAACCAGAGGAGTCACCCACTGGTGGTAAGGAGAGAGAATGCAGCTTTAACACATGAAGCATAGACTTCTATACAACAGTCACAGGTTTTAAGACACTTCAGCATTGGCTTCACTTTTCAGACCTGGAGGTTACCCCTTTGGTCCGGAGCCATTGTTAGAAGACTCTGTAGGTCTGTGAGATGAATATAGAGCCGCTGGACTACATCAGTACTGTTAATGCCTGAGACCACATCAGCTTCTTTAGAGGTTGATGGTGACAGCTGACTTCCTGTTCCCTTCCCCCCCCTCTCTCTCTCTCTCTCTCTCTCTCTCTCTCTCTCTCTCAGTATAATGCGCTTCATGGTGTCTAAGAGGAAGGTTAAAGAGAGTCTTCGTCCCTATGATGTAATGGATGTGATTGAACAGTATTCAGCCGGACACTTGGACATGCTCGCCCGCATCAAGAACCTCCAGTCGAGGTAAGACCTCTGACCCTTTAGTGAATATTTTAAGTTGTGTACTTCACCTCCACAGTTCTTTTCACAGAGGTCACTGTGTGAGGTCTGTGCTGTCTCCTGATTGGCAGGGTGGATCAGATAGTCGGCAGAGGGACACCGATCCCAGACAAGGACCGTCCCAAAACGACCAACGAGGAGCTTCCCGAGGATCCGAGCATGATGGGACGGCTGGGGAAGGTGGAGAAGCAGGTAACCGACGGCAAACCAGTCTGTCCCCCAAAAGCCCGTCCAGCTTTTGCTGCAGCTTCAGTGTTGAATCCGTTTGGTTCTCTGCCGGTCTCGCTCCTCAGGTCCTGTCCATGGAGAGAAAGTTGGACTTCCTGGTTAACATCTACATCCAGCGAATGGGAATCCCGCAGGCCGAGACCGACGCCTACTTTGGACCCAAGGAGCCAGACCCGGCCCCGCCCTACGACAGCCCGGTGGACCAACCGGAGAAGAGCCAGTCCATCTCCAAGATCCCACAGTCAGTGTCTACTATTACTGGGAAACCACAGAACCAGTGCATATAAGGACATATGGACTTGTGGGTTTCCACCTTTGTTTTGTTAATATGTCGTTTTGTTGTGCAGAGCGTTGCCTGGCGACCACATTGAGAAGAGCCGCTCCGTGACAAAGATGGTCCGCTCCAGCAGCTCCACCGGACACAGGAAGGGCAACGCCCCCACCTGCCCGGCTTCCACCTCCTGGCAGCCAATCAGCTCCCAGCTCCACCAGCAGGCCCCGCCCCCTGCCCCTCCCCACCGCAGCTATGGCCACACGCCGAGTCCAGTGGGGGACGGGTCGCTGGTTCGACTCCCGCCTCCTCCGGCCGGAGAGAGACACGGAGGGAACCGATCGAACCGGCACAGCACCGGAGACCGAGGGGGAGCAGAGAGACCAGAGAATGGAGGAGGAGGAGGAGGAGGAGGAGCGGGGTCCAATGGGACCAGAGGAGGAGGAGGAAGAGGAGGAGAGGTGAGGCCGGACAGTGACACCTCCATCCCGTCCGTGGACCACGAGGAGCTGCAGCGCTCCTTCAGCGGATTCTCCATCTCCCAGTCCAGAGAGAACCTGGACTTCCTCAAAAATGGCTTCTACTCTTCAACCCCACTGGGAGACCGAGGAGGAGGAGGAGGAGGAGGAGCCTGTCCCACCGTCCGGCCAAACATCGCAAAGGGAGAGTCGGACTCTGACTCGGAGCTCTGCGCTCCCTCGCCGCACTCGGACAAACAAGTAGAGCCTGAGGTAGTAAACCAGAACTAACACTGATTGGTTCACTGGTTTAACACGCTCGCACCCGATTGGTTGCTTGTTTCCATGTTTGACACACAATTATCACTATCACAACAAAATCTGACACAAAGCATCATGGGTACAATGAGTACATCACCATGCCAACAGTTTTTTTTTGTCTCTATTCTGTCTGTGGGTATTTTTTAGATAAAGATCTTTCATTTGATTTCCATCATTCCATTTATAGTTTATCTGTCTATGCACTTTCAATATTTACACGCTACTGACATCAACTTTAAATGAATATACAATGTAATACACTGATTCAAAGGTTGCATCAAATCACATGAATCCTCACTGGCGTAGCACACATTAATATGCTATTCTTTACACTTGTGCTGTTGTGAGCTTTTATCACCTTTCTAAAAACAAAAAACAACAACGCTCAAATAATTTATTGCTCGACGGACCAGCTGCCCAGTTACAGATGCTAAGATGTGATTGGACAATCGCTGTATTCGGGGGAGGGGTTTAGCAAGCTCAGAAAACCGGTTTGAAACGGTAAACACTTCCTGTCTCCTTAGTAAGAATGCAGATTTGCTTCTATTTACGTAATATATTATGTTTTATTTTGCTCACGGTAGATTTATATGTTTAACATTAATACAATGAGTTCACGTTTGTGGCCAGATCTCTCGGATGACGACCGAAACAGTGTAAACGAATCAGAAACCGTCATGAAATCATTTGTATGCATATGTAATCTAATCATCCCCAACTGGTTTTTATTTCATGATTCATATTCATGAATAAATCCCAACAGGTTTGAACCCAGCGACAGGAATGTAAACGGTTAAATACTGAGGAGTGTTTGATCACGGAGACGAACACATCCGTCTCACTTCAGGAAACCAAAATAGGACAAACCCACCAAAATAAGAGTCTCTTTTACTGCCTCAGATACGAGGTGTGAACTTGACAGTGTGTAGGACGGACGTTGATGAGTTTGTGCGATCGGCCGATCAATCGGCGATCGATCGGCTCTCCTTTGATTGGCTCACGAAAGAGACACCGACCAGCTGTCTGTCGACTCGCTTCAACGCAGTCGTTCGTTTGAATGTCAGCACGTTTTGTTGCCGTTTTTTGTTGTTGTACTAAACGTGTTTTTTTTTCTTCTTCTTTTTCCCAGAAGTAAAACTTAAACTATTCATTATTTAAATGAAGAATTTCCGTCTGTCAATCGGCCGACTGTCCACTCGGGTGTCCAAGAGTGGAAACAACGTTATAGGCGCCATTGTTGTGTTCCACCATCGAGAACAGGTTTTAGACATTTTGTTTGGGACAAAAACTATCTTTCTACAGAATGTTGCCTGTTTGATTGTATTTCAATATTAATTAAAAACATTTAACCACAACAAAACTGATGAACCGTCTTTAGTATTTTGTTTCCCTTCAAGTCTCAGGTCTACGACCAATATCAAGATCGGCCCACACCGAAGATCGGACACAACCTCTGGTTGTATAGAAGTCTATGTTTCATTTGTTGAACCTGCATTCTCTCTACTGACCGCCAGGGGGCAACTAATCTGGTTGTATACAAGTATATGCTTCATGTGTTAAAGCTGCATTCTCTCCTGACCACCAAGGGGTGACTCCTCTGGTTGTATAGAAGTCTGTAAAGATCGCATAGGTCCGCCTGGGATACGGCATTGCTAAAAGAAGCACCTTGGTTGTTCTTTTTCTTTTACACGTTATTGCTGTACCGATGATATTATCGCCGGCCTGAATAAGGACACGGGTTTAACCGAGACCGTTTATTATTTGTTGTTGTTATTACTTTTATTGTGATATGGGTATTTAGGGTGACCGGGGGGAAGTGACGCGGGGGTTTTTTTTTGGTCTTCCCGAGCGGATTTCGGTGCGCACGGCACTCTGGTGCTCCTGGATGGGATTACGGCGGCTGCCCTGCGCGAGTTTCCAGACCCAGCGGGGGTGGATGTGAGAGCAGAGGACTGCGCCGACAGCCAAAGCACAAAGCCCAGCTGCCGGAAGCACGCCACAAGGTAGCGTGGGGCAGGTGGACGCGGCGAGGCGCGCTCGTCACGTCTCCGCCCGACGCGGAGCGGTGTATACCAACTTTGGGGGGGTTTCTTGCGCCGCTGGACGCGTCCTCCGGGACTCCGGGTGACTGTTGGGATTAAGTTGTGTTTTGGGGGAGGGGTTAATGGTTTGTCATATGTCTTGCCTTGTGGCACTGAATTTTGTTTGTTAATAACACTGAGACGCTCAACCGCCTGTTTGTTTCTGAGTGTTTTGTTTTCATGGGTTAGGTAGTCCGATTTACCAGTATTGACAACAGATCCGCCCATGACCTTCTTAATTTAGCGTTGTGCTTTTCTCCCTCAGTTTAAGGCAGAGGGCGAATTGTTACAAGTCTATAGGAGTCATTTATGACTCTACTTAATTTATTCCCTCAGTAAACATTGTAAACACAGGTTTATGTCTCAATCTCTAGTTTCAAGTCTTCTTCAATACAGCATGATGTTTACTTAGTAAATTATGGTAATTTAGAGTCAAACAGATCATAAAGCAGGGGATGCTTTAGGGCGGGGCTACAAGGTGATTGACAGGGTATTTTCAGAGACCTATATTGTCACTCCTCAGTCCAAATATGGTAACTTCCTGTTTTCTGGTTGCAAAAATCCAAGATGGCAACCGCCGTAATCCTAGACTGCCAAAACGCTTAACTCGAGTCTCTAAAGCGGCCGTCCACTAACAATTAGCTGACGTCACAACGACTACGTCCACTTCTCATATACAGTCTATGGTTCCTGCACGGTGACGAGCCATCAGTAACGGGACGTCCCGATCCTTCTGGTCCTTTGCATGGATCAGTTGGGTACTCAGGGTGTATCTCTAATGAGGCGTTCACGTTTCATTAATGCCTCGCCAGTGACGTACTTCGGCAAACAGCTCTGAGTCAAAGTTCTGTCAAAGTGAGTGACAAAAGCTTCTTCCACTGTCTCAGTCTCTTGGCGTGGCAGTCTGGCCTCTGGCCACTTTGAAGGATAATCCATGGTGAAACCCAGCAGTTGGTTAACCGAGCTCAGGATGTCTTTTGGTAACTGGTCCATGGAGTCCACACCTTGTGTTGTTGTGCACAGTCGTGTCTTTGTGGGCCCCTTTTTACGGTTTACTCATCACAGCTGCAGTTCCACATCTGTGACCCTTTACCCAGTGGAGGGATTGATCGAGTCCCTTAACACTTGTGTGTGTATAGGTGTCTAATAGCATTGACACAATCTAGTAGCCTAGTTAACCTGAAAGAGACAGTTGGATATCATCTATATATAAATGATATGCAACTTTGTGAGTTTTAATAATGTTTCCCAAAGGAAACAAATATAAAGAAAAAAACAGAGGCCCCAGAATCGAGCCCTGCGGTACACCACAAGAGAGTGGAGAGATATCGGACACAAAGTCTCCCACAGTGACGATAAAACTTACAACCAAATGCCCTGCCCTATAATCCAGTTACACGGTCTATAAGAATTACATCTCATATCGAATAGATTAGGTATGGCAAAAATACACGGTCACCAAGTCACCTACCCTGAGGGATCAGAATCAGAGGTTTCCAGCCATTAGCAAGGGAGGCACGAAATAACTCACCTACGCATTCGGGTGTTGTAGTTCCTTTATGTACTAATGGTACAAAGGTATGTTTTATTTAGGTTAAAAGTTTACAGGTTTACTGCTTGAAGCTAGCTTGTTGTATGTGTATGCTCCCTCAGTCAGAGGTTGCTTCTATTTATCTACGTTTAGCTTCATCAGAATCCCTGAAACTGAGTAATTCCACAAGGTGGAGATCACACGAGGCTCAAGGAGCCTCAAAGATCTGACCCTCTGTTTATCTGTGTGTGTGAGGCGGGTCCGACCTTCTCCATCTGCTGAGGTGCTGCTGTGGTTAATGCATGCGCGTCAGTACATGAAGCTATAGCTTGAGACGTGTACACGTATGGTTATACAGGAGGTGAAAGCAAGATGTTACAAAGCACGTCTCAAGTCAGGGTATTTACCAACAACTGCTTCAGCACTGTTAGTTCAGACATTCTTATGTCAGCATAACCATATAAACTGTATATATTGTGAGTAATATAGGAGACTTCGCTTTGAACTAGTGTAGAATAGTAATTCTAAAGTATACAAAAAGTCCCAATATCTGTACTGCAAGAGTCATACAACCTATAGCATACTCAAGTAGTACAATTTGTCAACATAATCAAGTAGTCAGCTTAATTGTATAAACTCTATATATTAAACGCAATATATCTTTATGATTCAAGCATAGCTGAATATATCCTCTAACAATAAACAAATAACATTTTAAAGTTTTACACATTTATTTTTTTAAAGATGTGTACAATTCAAAGACAGAATAAAGAAATATACATACTTTAATAAACACGTGTCATCATTTTACACTGTAATATAATGACGTTTATGTTTCTCTATGAATGACTTATTTATTTATTTTTTAACGGTTCAGCAAAACAAATAAAAGAACCATTCATAAACTAAGTGAAACATTTTTACTTATAGAAAGGTTAACAATAGAAATAAGAGTTGTTGAACTGATTAAAAAATGTAAAATAAAAAAATAAAAACCTTCCTGGCGGGCGAACGTTCTCGGCCGGACAAGACGGTGACACTTCGGCGCCCCCCGCCCCCGACGTGCTGGAGCGAGGGCCCGCTCACAGCTGTCATATATATATATACAAATATATGTGCAGATATAAATATATATTAAAAGTTATCAAAAGCTTGAGGTTTCATGGAACGTGGTATGTGGTACATACGCCTATCAAATGTTGTATATCTATGTTGAGGGCTGCTTTGTTGAATTTAGTTGAATTCAACAACAAGCTTTTGATCAATTTTGATGAAATTGAACTAGGGCTGCAACTAACGATTATTTTAATAAATCGATTAATCGGTTGATTATTTTTTCGATTAATCGATGAATCGGATAAAAAAGCAAAAAAACATTAATTTCCAACCCTTTGTTCAAAAACAGAAGTGACAGTGCAAATCCACAGTGCAAAACATGTTCAGAAAGCACAAACAGGTTGCTCCTTGAACGTCCCTGAGCTGTTAATGAAACAAATTAGATTAAAATGGACTAACACTAAAAACATACACATGTATGCTTTACATCTGCCAAATGTGAGCCCTTTTTTTTTTACTGTAATTGATCTCCTTGGAGTAGAGGCTGCTTTAGCATACCCTGCTTTATCAATATGTATGAAACACAGTGGGAAGCTGCACTGCTCCTCTCACGTCTGTTTTGACCGAAACCTCCAGGCCCAGCTCCACCTCATCTCAGCCTTGCATATACAGAGTCCTCTTCCTTAAACTATTTCATTCTGGGCCTCTTACGACCACGAAATGACGTTGTTGGCTAAGCCCAACTACGTGATTTGATTCAGTCTACTTTGAGTAAAAAAACAACCTGCAGCCAGATCCGCCAGTGTGCCGATTTAACGTTAGCGAGTGACAGCGGGAACTGAACCAGACCGGGGGGTTATGGCATGTTTCATCACGTTACGTTTTTTTACAAGCAAGACTGCACTGTAACGGAACGTAACTTTAACGACAATACACAACCCAAACACGTTAGCTAACGGGATAGCTAGCTTGAGGGAAATGAAGCCGCTGTAGACGTCTTAACGCTGATTGGCTAAGACTCGACACATCCAACATTTTTGCTAAGATCACGACTTCAGCGTTTCTCAGTCTCTCACTCCAATCTCAGACACGCTGGCGGCTCTGCTCCGCTCTTTTTTTCTTCTCCGCGACTTTATGACTGCCGTAATAATCGCGCGACACAACGAATCGATAATGAAATTTGTTGCCAACACTTTTGCTAATCGATTCGTTGTTGCAGCCCTAAATTGAACCATTAATAATCCACAGAGAATTTTGTCAAAATCGAACCCAGCGTTTAGGAAGAGTTGGGAATAAAATAGTTTTTTACAAAATTCAAATTGGCGGGAAATCTAAGTGGGCGGAGCTTAATGCTCTCGTTGATTTTTTTTTTGTAGAGCAGACCCACCCGGACATGTGTGCTAAACTTCAGGTCGGTCATAGGGGGCAAAAAACGTGGGCTTCCACAACTCATGGGTTGTCATAAAAAAAGGGGGCGCTATCTGACTTCCTGTACGTTTTAGAGCATGGTCCCAAGAGACTTTCTTTTCAGTTTACATGCGTTACATATGCCTACCAAGTTTCATACATGTAGGTCAACCGTAGAGCTGGGGCTTCTTAAATGAATATTTGTAGGGGACGCTGTCGAACCAAAGTGCCATTTTGAAGCATTCGTCCATGGCAAAGGATCGAACTTCACCGATGCTCCGACTCGCCGCCGTTCAACGAATCCTTACAATCTTTAAAGTGATGCATTATCAATGTTCTAAATCTCTTCCGACGCATTTTGAGAGGGATCTGAATAATCTGTGAGCAGCACGGTATACAAGTAGAAAACATGTAACTTCCTGTTGCCTTTAGGTGGCGCAATGACTGATAAAAAATTATCATATGGATATCTTCAGGGTCAGGAGGTCATGACATATGAGAAATATGGAGCAGATTATATGATGTACGGCCGAGTTAAAACAACTTTTTTTTGCCGCTGCTCTGCGCTCACATAGTTCGATATTTTTTTAATCTTTTGATAACTTTTCCCTGCAAAGGTCTCAACATCATATTGCCCGAATTTGAAATCAATCAGATTTAATCTCTAGGAGTTTGTTAGAATACAACGCCTGGAAACAAGGAAAATGCAAAAATTGGGCGATTCACTGCAGCGCCCCCTAGTGTTTGAATATTATGAAACAATGTTAAGGGACACGATGTTGACATATGCTACAACTTTTGTGAGGATAGGCCAAGTGATTTGGAAGTTATGTGTATTGACGTATTAAGCCACGCCCTTAAGAGGTTAATTGGTTCATATCTTCTAAATGCAATGAGATGAACAAAGTTCAGAGTGTCATTTGATCACATTGAACCAATGATGATCCACAGAAGGTTCCGTAAGAATCGGACCCAGCGTTTTTGGAGAAGTTTACAATAATTAGTTTTTCACATAATTCAAAATGGCGGAAAAAAGTAGGCGCATTTTAATGGCACGATTGACTTTTTTGTAACGCAGTGCCACATGTGGGTCAAATTTCAGGTCAATCAGTCATAGTCGGCAAAAAGTGTGGGGTTTTACAACTAAAGGGGGCGCTATAGAGAATTTGTTTCCGGCTTTTGTCCGACACCCAAATCAGATTGGTATTTTCACCGATTCAGATTTGTGTGCAAAGTGGCACAATAAGAATAATAATAAACATTAGAATAACAATAGGTCCTCCGCTCTGACTACGTCAGTGCTCGGGCTCTTATAAAAAATAAAGTGAAAGTAAATTGAAAGGATCTTTTCAGTAATGACAGCAGGAGGACGAGTAAAGCTGAACAGCTAAATTCAGTGACTTTTCTCTTCTCTAACTGTTCTGTTCCACCGACACACAGACCTTCAGTGGTGATATCTTCAGATTAATACCAGTGTCAATGTATGGAAACATCTTCTCAGTGAAAGTGTGTGTGAAGGTGTGTATGTGTGTGTTAGTATCAGGATCAGAGAACGACAGCTTTCCTCTGTTCCAGTCCAGATTCACTCTGATCCTCTGAGGCTTCTTCTGCACGACGAGATCAGTGGATGGAGCTGATGGGGACTCTGATGAGTAATTATCTCCATAGAACTCTATTGTCCATAATCCAGACTGTATGTATCCCTTCCTCTGGACAGACTCTGCTAACACACCAAGTGACCAGTCTGTACCGTCTCCTACCTCGACATCCCAGCTGTGAGTTCCAGAGTTAAATCCCTCAGAGCCCAGAACAGACCAGAGTTCATCTATCCTCTCTGGATTATCAGGAAGCTTCTGTCTCTCTCCTCCTCTCACACTGGTCAGATCTTCCGACAGGATGAGTCTTGGATCAGCAGTGTTTGGGTCCAGAACCACAGGAGTGTAGGAGACCAGGTCCTTCATCTTGGTCCAGATGTTGAAGGTCAGGTTGCCCAGGTGTTTGGCCTCGTCTATCAGAGCTCCTGAGAGCAGCTGTGGATCCTCCAGCAGGGGGCGCTGCTGGACTCGTTCCACTGCAGCCTTGTAGTTGTTGAGGAATGAGACGTCTTCAGCTCTCAGCTCGTCCTCTGTGGCTCTGACTGTGTCTGAAAGAGCTGCTATCTCTCTGCTCAGAGCCTCCATCTTCTCCTTCATCATCCGACTCTTCTGCTCCTCTTCCTCCCTCAGTGCAGCCATCCTGACCCTCTCTTCCTCCTCTAGAAACTGGTGAAGCTTCTTAAACTGATCCTGAATCTTCCTCTCTGTGCGTCGGGCCTGGACCTTCATGTGTTCTGCTGTTTGATCAGACTTCACTTTAACTTGTTCAAAGACCTTTAACTTCTCCTTTAAGGACTTCAGAGTTTCCTGAAGCTTCTTCCTGAGTTGTGGAGCAGCTTCATCGATGGGTCTGAATCTGTGGTCGGTGTGTTTCTCTGAATCTCTGCAGACGAGACACACTGGCTGCTGATGGTCCAGACAGAAGAGTCTGAGTTTCTCAGAGTGCAGACTGCAGAGAGTCTCTGGAGCTCTCTGGTCTCTCTCCAGTAAGAAGGACTCACACAGGTTCTTTAACGCCAGGTTACAAGGTGGTTGTTTCCATGAAGATAGTGTCCTACAAACTGGACACTCCTGAGTGTGTTTCTCTCTCCACCATCTCTTCAGACAGTTGTTACAGAAGCTGTGGCTACATGACAGAAGAACAGGATCTCTAAAGACTTCCTGACAGACCGGACAGCAGAGATCCTCCTCTGATCTGGAAGCCATGTTGTCTCTGAATGAAGCTGAAACACAGAAAGTACATGAGTCATGGCTCCCAAGGGCGTAGGTTTGCATATGGTCCATAGGGACGAGTCACGACAAAAGTTTGCACAATATATTTGCAAACTCACTCGTATAGTATAGAAACTTTGAAATGGATTTTTCACTCTTCTAGTATAATACTATGTTCGTCGCCCAGAAGAGTGAAAAATCCATTTCCATGTTTTCCAATGCGCCCTCGAGAAAAGACGCTGTCATTTAATTTAAAGTGGCGAGTCAGAAACACGTGAATCGTAAATGCAGAATGAGAGCTGGCAGTAGTCTGACACGGTAAGCTACTAAAATACGCCAGGAAGGAATACAGCCTCATATTAGTATTTCGTTTGGTCTCAGCATTGATATTGTTGACCCTTTTGTGCTTTGTAGATAGGAAAATGCCACCCAAAATGAAAAGGGAGATACAAAGTGTTTTCACAAGCACACGTTTTGGTCTTCAGCCTGCATACTGCACGTTTTCCTCACTCCTCTCTCAACTCTTCCAACACGGCCCTTGTGAGGCCGCGGTTTGACAGTGTTTACGTTTTTAAAATATTCATATCTTCGTGATTAATACATCGCAAAAATATGGTCTGACATCTATCTGAAAGAGGAGTCTTCCTGCTTCCGCTGCCTGCGCCCTGCAACAATTTACCATCAATCAGACAAAAATTAGGGGCATCGGCGTGTCATAAGACGCGGTCCAAAAAAGTACTCGTCACACAAAATACTTCACCGTGATTTGTCGACATTTGGTGTAATAAACGAACCAATGAACACTCAAGAAACTCACTAAGAACCAGCATGTAACTACACACCTGAGCTCTGAGAACACGCTGGTGTTTTCACTCATAAACAAGAGAGAGAAAGGCAAAGCACACACTTTACTACGGAAGAAGCTGTGGCGGAGATTTCGGCGACAAGGACGAGAACGACCCCGAAGGCTTCGACTCCTGCGACCAAGAGGAAGATGCAGACAGAAGGGATCCATTTGAAGATGGGTACGTGTATGTAGCGACTAAACTTTGTGTTTCAATAGCATATTTACGCTAGCAGAGTGAGCACATTTAGCTGGTCCCTTGCTGCTCCAGTCTGGCGTAATGCAGGTACGCACGTAGTCGGTTTACGTTAGCACCGTTAGCACCGTTAGCACAGTTAGCTCATGCCCTGAGCATAGTCCCTGCTGGATCTCTGTTACGGGTTTTGTGCAATCGTAACTTTCTTTTGGTGAACTTAGTAGTGACCAGTAGTCAGCAGTAGTTATTTAAATAAGACATCAAAAGAAAAGAAGTGCTGCAGAATAGATTTATTTATTTATTTTCACTGCACAACTGGGAAACGTTTTTTATATATATTTTGTATATAGAATATACTGTTACTGTATATTGGCATTTTAGCAGAACGTTTTTTATTCATTTATTTAATTATTTATTTGGTGCAGAATACTGTTTTGTATTTAAAATATGGTTTTATTACTGTTATTATGTTTAAATCAGTTCCAAGTTACACACATGTTAGTATATTTGGACTACACGGCATTGAAGGCCTAGGTCGAAAACGCATGGCCCGCCACTGTCTTTAATGGAGGATGTAAAGAATGCTAACTGGTCAATAGTGTGTCACAAGGGGGAAATGTTTTGACCCCAAGTATATTCATGAAATTATTTATGAACAATGCTGATAAACATGCACCATTAAAAAAAACCCTGTAAAGGCAAAATGTGCCCCATGGGTCAGTAGAGATTTAAAAACACTTATGGTGCAACGGAATGAGGCAAAAATAGTGGCTGAAACATCTGGTTTACTGTCTGATAGGAACATGTACTGTAGACTAAGAAATCATGTAACTAAACTGAACAGAGGGAAAAAAAGAGAGTATTACCAGAGTAAAATTCACAACTCAAAGAATGATGGAAAAAAAACTCCGGAGAATTATGAATGATATAATGGGTAGGTCCTCCCATCAAGCAATGCCTAACATACTAAATAATGGTACTTTTCTCACAAAACTAGTAGAGATTGCCAATTACAGCAATAATTACTTCATGAGTAAAGTTGATAATCTCAGAAAGAACTTGACACCCACAGATGGCTCCTCCTCATGCACACTAATTGAGAATTATGTGATGTAGGATAAAAACTGCCAACTGGCTGATACAGATGGACAATAAGAAAATGGTCAGCACAGTCTTGCTTGACTTTAGTGCTGCATGTAAACTACCATGATATTATGATTGCTGAATTTGAAAGTTATGGATTCAGCATTACGGCACTCTTTTGGATGGTCAGTTATCTTTCTGAGAGATCGCAAAGAGTCTTTTGTAATGGTAGTTTATCAGACTGTAGACACGTTAGCTGTGGGGTTCCACAAGGAAGTTGCTTAGGCCCTTTACTCTTTTCCAGTTTCACAAATTTAATTTCACAAATTCAATTAAGAATTCACAAATGGCAATGCATGCTGATGACAACACTGTACAGCAATGCTTTAAATAAGACATCAAAAGAAAAGAAGTGCTGCAGAATAGAGTTATTTTAGATTTGATTATTTCTTGTCTTTTTTCAGTGCACAACTGGGAAAAGTTTTTTTATATATATTTTGTATATAGAATATACTGCATATTGGCATTTTAGCAGAACGTTTTTTATTTAGTTATTTATTTTTATTTATTTGGTGCAGAATACTGTTTCGTTTTTAAAATAAGGTTTTATTACTGTTATGTTTAAATCAGTTCCAAGTTACACACATGTAAATATATTTTAATAAAGTGTCCCTACCAATGCTGAGACCAAACCTACTAACTTCACTGTGTTGAGTCAAACTCACATTCAGGGTGTGGAGTGTCAGCAGGTTGAAGCAGCAGTGTTGTAGTGTTCCTCTTTTCTCTCCTGCAGCTGGAAGAAAACACAGCAGACCGCACAGGAAGTTACAACCGGAAGTCACTAGTTTACCTGCTGCATAAAGTTCTCTCAGTTACCCTCATTTGAGTCATTGAGGGATTTTTCAGCAGCAGGTTGAAGTACTGTAGTACTTTATACTGTAGTACTAGTAGTACTGTAGTACTTTATGCTGTAGTACTTGTAGTACTGTAGTACTCCCTCCTGTAACTGCCCTCAGGTGAAGTCTCAGCTTTGTAAAGAAGGTAAATCTTACCACGTGTCTGTCGGTGAGTCTCTTCTCACGGAGAACTGAACGAAACAAACTGCTTCCTGCTTCTCTCTGATGACGTCTGATGACGTCATATAAGGGGCGGAGCTCTGTGGGCCTCAGATGAGTTTCATCTTAAAAGGGAACAGATGATAAATATGATCAATAAAGATCCATCACTCTGCTCTGAGATCACGTCTCTAAGTCGACTAAACTTTCATGAAAAAACACGACCATAATAAATTAATGTTCACCGTCAGTTTTTACTTTGACATACAAAACATTTTAAGAGAGAATCCGGTGTTTTTATTTTGAAGGGTATTTTTTATGGAAGTCGGTTTTATCCGTCTGCTCTATCTATCGATATATATATATATATATATATATATATATATATATATATATATATATATATATATATAATGAATGAATGAATATATACTTTATTAATCCCCAAGGGGAAATTTGGTAAAAGACAGAAAATAAGATATCAAAACAGCAGGGATGAAAGATATATACAATAATAATAATAATAAAATAAAATAAAAATAGCTGGGATGAAAGAAAAGCACAGTATTAATTAAGGAATTAAACTTAAACAGTAGAAGTGCAAAAGTGGAAGTATGTATGTATGTGTATATTTAGTGTGTGAGGTGTAAATAAGCAATCAATAACCAGAAATCTGCTTGCAGCCGATGATGGATGTATATATATATATATATATATATATATATATATATATATATATATATATATATATATATAGACATATACACACATATACACATATATACACATAAATACAAATACGTGGGATCACCTCAGAATATCAAACCTGTCACAGCTGCTGCAACATCTCACTTTTATTAGTTTAGATTAAATAAAAAGCCTCTGAGACGTGTCCCAGAGAGCGTGTGAGCTGACCTGGGGTCAGCGCGTGTTATCTCCCCGTGTTTAGTGGCCCCTCATCAGGCCGCCTGTCTCTCTCTCTGCACATCTGCAGCAGCCTGATCCCCTCAGACAGCAGGAAGGTTCCCAGGTAATAAACGAGGCCGAGAGGCCGGTTAACCAGCGGATAATTGACGCCCCCCCTGGTGCTGGGTGGGTCTGGGAGTGTGGGAAAGCTAATCCTGCCCGGGACTCATGGCCCCTTTGTGATGCTAATGCGCTCCTATAAATAGAGGAGCGGCTCCTCGGGGTCCCCATCGCGGCTCTGCTCGGCTCTCAGACCAAGAAATGTCTCCGAGCGACAGCAGAGACTCTCCCGTCTCCATGGCGTCCAGAGACAGACACAAAGTAAGTGCTGCTCCTCTTCATGAAAAGGTTCTTTATTTTGCCATTTGTGTACAGACCAACAGTCCAGACATATTGGCTCTGAGTCAACAGTTTAGGAAATAAAAACACACTATAATAAGAATTATAAAAAATATAAAATATGAAAACAAATGTGGTAGTATTTACAAGAAAGGTAGATACAGTTTAAAAAAGAAGAAGTTAAATAACAGTAATAAATAGGCTAGTCCTGAGAGCTGTTCCTAGATTGTGAAAAGAGGGGAAAGGGGAGTTATGTGGGAATATTGCACATTTTGAGAGGTGGAAGAAAGTTATGTCGTGATATTGCACAGTTTGCACCTTTATCAGAAGATGTGTCTTTATTCCCTCTGCGGCTCCTCGTCTACTGCTGGGTGATGGTGTTTCTGACCCTCTCTTGTTCTGCAACAGATGAGGAAGCCGGCGGTGGAGAAGCTGCGCAGGGATCGGATCAACGGCTGCATCGAGCAGCTCAAGGTCCTGCTGGAGGAGGAGTTCCTCAAGCGGGACCCCGACGCCAAGCTGGAGAAGGCCGACGTCCTGGAGATGACGGTGGGGTTCCTGCGGCGGCGGCTGCGGCCCCGGGACGGCGGCTACTCCCGCTGCCGGGAGGAGACGCCGCACTTCCTGTTCGCCGGATCCCCGCAGGAGGCCACGCGCCTCCGGCACCCGGTGGACCGCGCGCCGCCCCCCGTGTGGAGGCCCTGGTAGAGGAGCCGGGCGGCCGGTCACCGCCTCAGAGCCCCGCGTGGGATATTTATACTGCCTTGCTTGAGTTTCAACCAGTGTGCCGTGAGAGATCGTCAGGTAGATCATATATTTTTGGACCAAAAAAATATGAAAATGGACATTTTATGGAACAAAATATTGGACAAAATATGAAATTTCACTTAATCGGTAAAAAAAAAAAATGTGGCGTGGGAAAATGTCCAATTCACTTAATCGGTCCCAAAAAATATGAAATTGGACATTTTATAAAACAAAATATTGGAAAAATATTAGACAAAATATGAAATTTCACATAGTCGGTCCAAAAAAATATTATTTTGTGCCGTGGGAAAATGTCTAATTTCACTTAATCGGTCAAAAATAATATTATTTAGTTGCCGCAAATAATTTTCCATTGTTGAGCGTCTGAGCTGCAACATAGTGTGGCCTATAATGAAATACTCTTCCATGCCAGTAGGGAGCGCTATAATCAGCTACATGCTGTATTATAATACAATGTGACATTTTGTAACTTTTTTGGTTGTTGGTGTTGCCGAAGATGTGCCGCGGCTGATCGGAGCTGTTCGGACTCCTGTGGAGTCGACGAGCTACGATGTAGCGTCTCGCCTTCCTGTGAAGTGATGTCACCTTTTATAAAGGGATCAGTGGTGTTCTGGTATGGAGACTAAACGTGGGAATAAATTCATGTTCAATCTTTAAATCTTTCACTTGTTGTCCTTTTTTAGAAATAGTAATAATGTTCATCTTATAAATAACTGATGTATGTGTATAAATGTATATTTATTTTGGGTTCACATACATATTTGTAAATTATATTGCAGAAAAATAATAGAAACAAAACACATCAGATGTATGATATTGTCACATGTGTGGGAAAGTGGGATTAGATCTACTTTTAATAAAAATTCTGAATTGATCAATTATTTAATTATTCCCTTGTTTTTTACAGTCTGTCAGTAATATACACACTCTTATATATTATTATATGTATGTGTATATATAAATATATATATGTATATATTTAGAGCAGACTAAACGGAGTGCCGTCACACGTGCGCAGCCGTCTTTCACACACACACACACACACACACACACACACACACACACACACACACACACACACACACACACACACACACACACATGCTAGGCTGCTGTCTCCCCTGGTGGAGTCTGTCTCTCCACAGCTTTCCCACACTCCTCAGCCCCCCGGGACAAAGGAAGTGTGCCGTGTTAAATGTTAAATTACCCCCCAACACACACACACACACGCACACACACGCACACACACACACACACACACACACACACACACACACACACACACACACACACACACACACCACATTTATCTGCATGATGTTTGTGAGGCTTCAAGGATAACTAATGATATCAGTGCAGTATATACGTGTAGTTCACAATATAGTGGAGTACACAGTATATATGTAGTAAACAATAAATCGGTGCATCAGTGTATATATATATACGTATATATATATATATATATATATATATATATATATATATATATATATATACGTATATATATATATATATATACTGTGTACTACACTGATTTATTGTTTACTACGTATATATATATATATATATATATATATATATATATATATATATATATATATATATACATATATACGTACTACATAATAAATCAGTGTAGTACACAGTATATATAAATATATATATATACGTAGTACATAATAAATCAGTGTAGTACACAGTGTATATATATATATATATATATATATATATATATATATATAAACGTAGTACATAATAAATCAGTGTAGTACACAGTATATATATACATATATATATAAACGTAGTACATAATAAATCAGTGTAGTACACAGTATATATATATATATATATATATATATATAAACGTAGTACATAATAAATCAGTGTAGTACACAGTATATATATATATATATATATATATATATATATATATATATATATATATAAACGTAGTACATAATAAATCAGTGTAGTACACAGACCTGTGCAGCGTGGGAACTCTCTGCCCTGCGTCAGATGTCAGCAGGTGTCAGTCGGTCTGCAGGTGTTTCCTCTCAGGTGAGAGCAGATGGTTTACACACTCTGAGTAAACACACACACACACACACACACACACACACACACACACACAAACACACACACACTAATTGGCCTCAACAGGTTTGAAGTGTGTGGGAAAGCAGGACACGCCTTAACCCACAAGTTCAGAAGCCCCGCCCCTTCTCTCATCGATCAATCAGATCAATGTCTCTCTGATCGGCAGCACGTCGGGTTTAACGGTCGATTTGACAAACGTGCAAAGTCAAGAATGACGAAAGTAAACACAGAAAAAAAGACCCCACACAAATATATTTTTTTCCATGAAATAAAATGTTTTATTTTGAAAAAAACAACTTTAACTTTTCCACAGGAAACATGTTTGATTCCAACACACGGTGTCCAACGCGTCACCTCGAGGATCAATGATGAGGTCACGCAGCAATGATGACATCACGCAGCAATGATGAGGTCACGCAGCAATGATGACATCACGCAGCAATGATGAGGTCACGCAGCAATGATGACATCACACAGCAACGATGACGTCATCTATTCATGATGACGTCAATTAGCAATGATGACGTCATGCAACAATGATGATGTCACGCAGCAATGATGACGTCACGTAACAATGATGAGGTCACGCAGCAATGATGACGTCACGTAACAATGATGACGTCACGCAGCAATGATGACGTCACGTAACAATGATGACGTCACGCAGCAATGATGACGTCACGCAACAATGATGACGTCACGCAACAATGATGACGTCACGCAGCAATGATGACGTCACGCAGCAATGATGACGTCACGTAACAATGATGACGTCACGCAACAATGATGACGTCACGCAACAATGATGACGTCACGCAGCAATGATGACGTCACGCAGCAATGATGACGTCATGTAACAATGATGACGTCATTTAACAATGATGACGTCATTTAACAATGATGACGTCATGCAACAATGATGACGTCACGCAACAATGGTGACGTCATGCAACAATGATGACGTCATGTAACAATGATGACGTCATGTAACAATGATGACGTCACGCAGCAATGATGACGTCATGTAACAGTGATGACGTCATGTAACAATGATGACGTCATGTAACAATGATGACGTCACGCAGCAATGATGACGTCATGTAACAATGATGACGTCACGCAACAATGATGACGTCATGTAACAATGATGACGTCACACAACAATGATGACGTCACGCAGCAATGATGACGTCATGTAGCAATGATGAGGTCACGCAGCAATGATGAGGTCACGCAGCAATGATGACGTCACACAACAATGATGACGTCACACAACAATGATGACGTCACGCAGCAATGATGACGTCACGCAACAATGATGACGTCACGCAGCAATGATGACGTCACGCAGCAATGATGAAACCCAGGAGGATTCACAAAGAGCGTCAACGGAGCACAAACTTCATCATGAAGAAATCTTCAATTTTCCAGAATCAAAGGGAGGAAACGAGTCCGTGGAGCTGGAGGTGTGGACCCGGCTCCTCTACTATGGCCTCCACACCGGCCTGTCGGTGCCGGGAGGCGGCGGCTTCGCTTCAGCCCGGACGAGGCCGTGCGAGGGCAGGTCCAGCGCGTCGTGCGCGTATCGGAGGCCCTGCGGCGTCACTTCCTGCGGGGAGCCGGCGGACAGGAAGTGCGGCGTCTCCTCCCGGCAGCGGGAGTAGCCGCCGTCCCGGGGCCGCAGCCGCCGCCGCCGCAGGAACCCCACCGTCATCTCCAGGACGTCGGCCTTCTCCAGCTTTTCGTCGGGGTCCCGCTTGAGGAACTCCTCCTCCAGCAGGACCTTGAGCTGCTCGATGCAGCCGTTGATCCGATCCCTGCGCAGCTTCTCCACCGCCGGCTTCCTCATCTGTTGCAGAACAAGAGAGGGTCAGAAACACCATCACCCAGCAGACGAGGAGCCGCAGAGGGAATAAAGACATGAAGAGGAGCAGCACTTACTTTGTGTCTGTCTCTGGACGCCATGGAGACGGGAGAGTCTCTGCTGTCGCTCGGAGACATTTCTTGGTCTGAGAGCCGAGCAGAGCCGCGATGGGGACCCCGAGGAGCCGCTCCTCTATTTATAGGAGCGCATTAGCATCACAAAGGGGCCATGAGTCCCGGGCAGGATTAGCTTTCCCACACTCCCAGACCCACCCAGCACCAGGGGGGGCGTCAATTATCCGCTGGTTAACCGGCCTCTCGGCCTCGTTTATTACCTGGGAACCTTCCTGCTGTCTGAGGGGATCAGGCTGCTGCAGATGTGCAGAGAGAGAGACAGGCGGCCTGATGAGGGGCCACTAAACACGGGGAGATAACACGCGCTGACCCCAGGTCAGCTCACACGCTCTCTGGGACACGTCTCAGAGGCTTTTTATTTAATCCGGCTGAACGCGCGTACTCGATTTGCAACAACACGTACTTCCCTCTGACGTAGACACGGTTAGCGCCGTTAGCTGTGAGCTGCGATCAAACAGTTGCTCCCGATCTAGTAAAAATGTATAAATAAAAGCACCTTAGAATTAAGAGAAAAGACGACACTGACTGTTTGCTTGAGGGAATAAGTTCAGCAAACATTCAATAGAAACATTTCTGCTTGTATTTGAAAAGCTTTAAGCTTATTTATAGAACTTCATTGTTTTTTTGTGTTGATGAAATATGAATTATTGGCAGGAACTCAACTTTAAACGATATTAAAATAACCCTCAAATGTAACATTAAAAGTATACGTTTATGTTAAGGAATGAATAATAAACACACATTACAACCTTTTTTAAAGCTCAGAACAAAACTGAAAACCTAAAAGAGCCGAAGATCTCAGAGAGATTTGGAGGGAAAAAGAAACTGTCAATTAAACACAATTACCCAGAATCCTCTGGGACGGCACACTTCTATTGTGTCCTCCCCTCTTTTCACCTCTTTAGTAGAATATGTGATTAATGGGAAAGAGAGTGTGGGAAAGGAGGTTTGGATCCTGCTCACAATACAGCAACACACACACACACATACACACACACACACACACACACACACATACACACACACACACACACACACACAGTCCCAGTTGCCCCTCTCCGCTCTCCCATTAGCTCTTGAGCTTTATTGCTGGTAAGTGTGGCCGCGTGTTAATAAGCGACTTAGTTTCCATTTCAATATGGCAGCCGCTTTTCAGCACGACGCCAAAAAGCCTGCTGGATGTCCGACCGTTGAATTTGTGTTGATCTCTTCTCTAAGTTTCGGTGGTTAGAAAAAAAGAAAAAGCCATTTGAAGCGTGCGAGCAGATTATTATTGACATGCTTTCCTCCTCTCGGTCGCCTGGAGGAACAATGAGGCCACGCCCACACGACTACGTTTCCATTTGAAACGCGTTTCTTTTGCTAGTTTCATGTTTTAACTTGATGGTTTTCAGAGTAAAATATTCCCTAATATTTAATCATGTTTGTAGGAATAAAATGATTGTGATCTTGATTGATTAGCAACAGAAACAGGAAACAGTAAACCATGCAGGTGAAAACATTCCTCCTGCAGATGAAATGAGGTAAAACCTGTCAACCGGTGAGCTGTAGAGGTGTGGAGGTGTTTGTGGAATGAAACACACCTCTGTGTTCCAGGTGAAGCGTTTAGCAGAGGAGGAGTCACAAAGCTCCGCCCCTCACCTGACTCACCTGAGACAAACAGTTTGTGCTTCTTCTTCACTAAAGAGACACACAGACTGAAAGAGAGACGATCAGATTCACCTTCAGACCAAACTAACAACTTCCTCTGAGTGAGTTCAGCTGCAGGAGAGAAAAGAGGAACACTACAACACTGCTGCTTCAACCTGCTGACACTCCACACCCTGAATGTGAGTTTGACTCAACACAGTGAAGCTATAGAGGAGGAGGGAGCCATGACTCATGTACTTTCTGTGTTTCAGCTTCACTCAGAGACAACATGGCTTCCAGGTCAGAGGAGGATCTCTGCTGTCCGGTCTGTCAGGAAGTCTTTAGAGATCCTGTTCTTCTGTCATGTAGCCACAGCTTCTGTAAAGGCTGTCTGAAGAGATGGTGGAGAGAGAAACACACTCAGGAGTGTCCAGTTTGTAAGAGAAGATCTTCAAGGTCAGATCCACCTTTAAACCTGGCGTTAAAGAAACTGTGTGAGTCCTTCTTACTGGAGAGAGACCAGAGAGCTCCAGAGACTCTCTGCAGTCTGCACTCTGAGAAACTCAGACTCTTCTGTCTGGACCATCAGCAGCCAGTGTGTGTCGTCTGCAGAGATTCTAAAACACACAATAACCACAGATTCAGACCCATCGATGAAGCTGCTCAGGATCTCAAAGAGGAGCTCCAGAGATCCCTGAAGCCCTTAAAGGAGAAGTTAAAGGTCTTTGAACAAGTTAAAGTGAAGTCTGATCAAACAGCAGAACACATGAAGATCCAGGCCCGACGCACAGAGAGGAAGATTCAGGATCAGTTTAAGAAGCTTCACCAGTTTCTAGAGGAGGAAGAGGAGGCCAGGATGGCTGCACTGAGGGAGGAAGAGGAGCAGAAGAGTCGGATGATGAAGGAGAAGATGGAGGCTCTGAGCAGAGAGATAGCAGCTCTTTCAGACACAGTCAGAGCCACAGAGGACGAGCTGAGAGCTGAAGACGTCTCATTCCTCAACAACTACAAGGCTGCAGTGGAACGAGTCCAGCAGCGCCCCCTGCTGGAGGATCCACAGCTGCTCTCAGGAGCTCTGATAGACGAGGCCAAACACCTGGGCAACCTGACCTTCAACATCTGGACCAAGATGAAGGACCTGGTCTCCTACACTCCTGTGGTTCTGGACCCAAACACTGCTAATCCAAGACTCATCCTGTCTGAAGCTCTGACCAGTGTGAGACTAGGAGAGAGACAGAAGCTTCCTGATAATCCAGAGAGGTTTGATATAGACTGGTCTGTTCTGGGCTCTGAGGGATTTAACTCTGGGACTCACAGCTGGGATGTCGAGGTAGGAGACAGTATATACTGGTCACTTGGTGTGTTAGCAGAGTCTGTCCAGAGGAAGGGAAACATACAGTCTGGATTATGGACAATAGAGTTCTATGGAGATAATTACTCATCAGAGTCACCATCAGCTCCATTCACTGCTCTCGTCTTGCAGAAGAATCCTCAGAGGATCAGAGTGAATCTGGACTGGAACAGAGGAAAGCTGTCGTTCTCTGATCCTGATACTAACACACACATACACACCTTCACACACACTTTCACTGAGAAGATGTTTCCATACATTGACACTGGTATTAATCTGAAGATATCACCACTGAAGGTCTGTGTGTCGGTGGAACAGAACAGTTAGAGAAAAGAAAAGTCACTGAATTTAGCTGTTCAGCTTTACTCGTCCTCCTGCTGTCTCATTACTGAAAAGATCCTTTCAATTTACTTTCACTTTATTTTTTATAAGAGCCCGAGCACTGACGTAGTCAGAGCGGAGGACCTATTGTTATTCTAATGTTTATTATTATTCTTATTGTGCCACTTTGCACACAAATCTGAATCGGTGAAAATACCAATCTGATTTGGGTGTCGGACAAAAGCCGGAAACAAATTCTCTATAGCGCCCCCTTTAGTTGTAAAACCCCACACTTTTTGCCGACTATGACGAGTCACCATCAGCATTCACTGCTCTCGTCGTGCAAAAGAAGCCTCAGAGGATCAGAGTGAATCTGGACTGGAACAGAGGAAAGCTGTCGTTCTCTGATCCTGATACTAACACACACATACACACCTTCACACACACTTTCACTGAGAAGATGTTTCCATACATTAACACTTGGGATGAAGTGAAGATCTCACCACTGAAGGTCTGTGTGTCACAACAACAGGTCTGATAGAGACTTTAGTTTGAAGGAGGTGATTAGTAAACAACTCTTCACTTCTTAAAAGTGAATATGTTTCAATTTATTCATGTGAATTGTGTACAAAAAACAATTAGGAACTAAGTTGAAACTTTATTGATCTCTGTTTGTCTCTCAGATATTTTCAGCAGCAAACAGAAACAGGATATAAAGGAGAAAAAAGAGTAGAGCAGAATAATGAGAGTTAACATTCAGTAAAACTGAAAAGTAAAGAGAGAACACAAAAAAGGAATATTTGTTTCTAAGTTTCACACAGTTCCTACAACAATTTACAGGAAGATATAAATACACATTTAC
This sequence comes from Taurulus bubalis, assembly GCF_910589615.1. Taxonomy (NCBI): domain Eukaryota; kingdom Metazoa; phylum Chordata; class Actinopteri; order Perciformes; family Cottidae; genus Taurulus; species Taurulus bubalis. Next base: position 2,541,739 of record NC_136593.1, on the reverse strand, counting down.
TTAAAATGTACATACAAGGTGAAAGAATTGAGAAATATATAAAAAGCAACAATGAACAACAAGTCAAGTCTTTCTGTCAATTGTAACGTTATCATAACTTTGTGATATTTTAATGACGCCTGATTGAAATTGTTGATATATTTTACTTTGAAAACCATCAACTTGAATTTCCCTCTTTGATATTTTCAGTCGGTCATTTTAAGAATTCAAATAATTTATGATTTGTGTTTGATATAAAAATGTTAGACGTGAACATACGATGCTACCAGTGATCATCAATCAATCAGACCTCTGATCAGGTTACGTAACGTGGAAACATGATGTTGAGAATATTAAAGTTTAAATAGAAGAACACAAGTTTGATGTTTTAACTTGATGGTTTTCAGAATAAAATATTTGCTAATATTTAATCATGTTTGTAGAATAATATGATTGTGATCTTTGTTTGCTTCCATAATAAAGGGATCAACAAAACTAAAGTGTTTTATTGTTTCATGTTGTACACAGACTCAGCAGGTAGAGCGGTTCATCCAATGGGGTTCGATTCCCGGCTCCTTCTGTCCTCGATTACCAACATTTATAACTTCTTTATTACCAAATGGAAATGAAAGAAAAGCAGCCAATGGCAATCCAAAACATGTTCTTATTAAAGGCTTATAAGTAATCTATTAAACAATATGTATTACCATTATTACAGTTAAGTACAATTTATAAATCATCTATGAAAGGTGTCTTAAGTGGAACCAAAATCTTTATCCGCAGGTGCTTTGAGTCAACAGAATCAAGCATTACGATCACTTCTTGGTTATTAAATCACTTTGTGATGCCGTTCCTCGACCCACCACCAAGGGGAACTGTTTTGATGTCTTCCAGTCCAGCTTTCGTCAGCACCCCAGTACTGAAACTGCTTGTTTTTTCGGTTTTCAACGACATCCACTTAAACACAGACAGTGGCAGAACCTCAGTCTTAGTTTTACTGGATCTCAGTGCTGCATTCGACACGGCGGATCATGACTACTAGACAGACTGAAAGTCTGGGTAGGACTCTCTGGCGCAGCACTTGACTGGTATGAATCCTACTTGAAGGACCGACAATACTTTGTGTCGGTAGCTAATTACACATCAGAGCTGACTAGGATGACATGTGGTGTTCCCCAAGGTTCAATACTGGGGCCTCTTCTGTTCAAGATCTACATGCCTCTGTAACCCACGGATATATTGGCAGCAGCAGAATTATTGTTACTATTAATCATTATAAACATTATTATAGGCCAATCCCAGACCGGCGATACGAATACATATCCGGATCAGGGCAGGTCACTTCCTGTGTTGTGATACGGCAGGGTGAAACATGAGCGAACGTGAGCAGCTGTTAGCAATGAGTGACGTACATGTAAGTACACAGACTACTGCGGGTTAGCGTTTGATTAGCTCCTGCTAGCCAAACAATTAGCATATCGGCACTACCTGTTGAGTGACTTCGCGTCACGAGCGCCTATCTCGGACGCCGTTAGCTCATGTCAGCCTATTCCGGACATAGCCGACGTGACGCAATTTCCGGTCTTTTCGCCGGCATTTTCTTCGGCGATCGGCAGTAAAGTGTAAGTATTATTACTTAATACATATCAAATAATCTACGTGTTAAATTTCAATAACATATATGGACGTTTACTTGTCTAAATACTTGTTTTTCTTGTTTTTCATAAGCCAGTCTACATCAAGTATTTTATTGCACAATGGTCTTACTAATACATGATGCTAATAATGTTGGTGTGTTTGAGAGTGAGAGACTGTCTGTACATTTGTTGAAAGTCAGCAGTAAATAGTGTTTGTGTAGACACACCTCCAATATAATACAGTGCTAAGTTATATATATAAGGTTTACCAACATATAATATTGTTGAGTCAATTTCTCTCTTGTGTGATTTATGTTCCTGCCTGAAAAGATTGAGAACAGAGACAGAGCAAAGGAAGAGAAGAGAGGCAGAGGAAGAAACAGGGAGAAAAGAGAGAAGCAGAAAAGACTTGAAAGATAGCAAGGAGAATAGAATAAGCAGAAAAGAAAAGGGAGAAGCAGAAAAGAAAGGTAGGTAACGTGTGTCTGTGTGAGAGTTTTTTCCATACAGGAGGGTCAAGAAAAGAAAAGATGGTTATAGAAATTGTAAATCTGCAATAGTTTAAGGTAAATATATATACACTACCGTTCAAAAGTTTGGGGTCACCCAGACAATTTTCAGTTTCTTCGCAATTTCTCGCATGGAATAGTCTTCATTTCTAAGAACAAGAACAGACTGGCGAGTTTCACATGAAAGTTCTCTTTTTCTGGTCATTTTGAGAATACAATCCAACCCACAAATGTGATGCTCCAGATACTCAACTAGCTCAAAGGAAGGCCAGTTGTATAGCTTCTCTAACCAGCATAATCGTTTTAAGCTGTGCTAACATAATTGCACAAGGGTTTTCAATGGTTTTCTTATCATCCATTAGTCTTCTATGCGATTAGCAAGCACAATGTCCCATTAGAACACTGAGTGATAGTTGCTGGAAATGGGCCTCTATACACCTATGTAGATATTTCATTAAAAACCAGACGTTTCCACCTAGAATAGTCATTTACCACATTAACAATGTATAGTGTATTTCTGATTAATGTTATCTTCATTGAAAAAACAGAGAAAAAAACAGAGAAAAATGAGGACATTTCTAAGTGACTCCAAGCATCCGGCAAATGAGGAAGAGGGAGAGGAAGACGAGGAAGTGGACCCAGCAGGCCATGGCGCAGGCCGTACTGGAGGTGAAAGCAGGCAGGCTCACCGTTCGGCAGGCAACCCAGCAGTTTGGGGTCCCGAAGTCCAGCCTGGGTGACCGAGTCAGTGGAAGGGTGTCCTCTGACTGTGGGCCTGGTCAGAAGACGTTCCTCACCCCTGCAGATGACGATTCCCTGGTGGAGTACCTCTTGTACTCTGCCAGTCATGGGTTTCCACTGACGAAGCCTCAGGTCCTGGCCCCAGAAAAGTCATCGTGCCCTTGGGGGACCAAACATGCTTACAGGCAGGCCCAGGGAACCAAGGACCACATCACCGGCCTGGCCTGCCTGAACGCGACTGGGGAGGATGTCCCCCCTTCATCATTTACATGGGGGGGATATCCAGGGGGCCCATATAACAAGGAAGGGGTTCCCAATGCCCTCTATGGGAAGTCGCCAGCAGGGTACATTGACAGTGAGCTGTTTAGGAAGTGGTTTGTCGGGCACTTCCTGAAGTTCGCCGTGAAGGAGTGCCCGCTGCTGCTCATAATGGATGGACATCAGTCCCACCGCTGGTCGGAGCGGCATGGATGGAGGGTGTCATTCTCCTGTGCCTGCCACCACATACGTCTCACATCCTTCAGCCTTTGGATGTGAGTTTCTTCAGACCCTTGAAGGCAGATTTATCTGGTGTTACAGGAGCTCTGTCGGCAGTGGGACACTCCTTCTTGGTTTCTTAGAAAGAGTTTGCAAGGGACCTAAGAGACTCCTACCAGAGGGTGAAGGATCGGAGAGTAGTGGTGGCTGGGTTCAGGAGGTGTGGCATCTACCCTCTGGACTCGATGGCCATTGACTGATCACAGATCATTCCGTCCGGGCCGTGGCGCAGTAACTCCTCACCTCCTCCGCCAACCCCATCGGCATCTTCCTGGGCTGCGCCTGATGTTGCCCTTCCCTCCCAACATTCAAGATTCAAGATATTTTGTATGTCATATGCACAGATAACAGACTCTGTACAATGAAAAGCTTATTTTGCTGAGTCCTCCTAACACACATAAATTACAATAAAAGGGTAACAAAAAATCAGGCACAAAATATAGCAACAGTATTGCACAAAAATAAGGCACAACAATGTGATGACAGTGTTGCACAGTCAGTGTATAGTATGGTCGTGACATGAAGTCACAGCAGCTCCCCTTTCCCCAGCCAAACAAAACATGGTTATGCTTTTTCTGTTCATTCATTCATACAGCCTCCAAACCTGCAGACGCCGGACTATCATCCAGCTCCTCGTCTGCTGGACCCACGACATCCACCGGTAGTGTACTTCATGTTAACTTTCTTTGTATACCAACTCATGAAAATCTGATCATATTCTTTAATTCAAAGTTGTTGTTTTTTTATTCTGTGAATAGGTCACACTCCTGAAGACATGCAGACTACAGATTGGGAGTGTGTCCGGTGCAGGAACCAGACCCTCCCGAGAGCTCGGAGGGCTTGGTGTCGTGGGTCCAGTGTGACAGCTGCACCACATGGTATCACACACACATGGTATCACACCGTGTGTGTGGGCTGCGACGATGAGCTGGATGAAGATGATGATTATTTTAAATGTTATTTGTGTCCTGAATAATGTTGTATTTTCTTTTTTTCTTTTGTATTTAAATAAATGTTCATCTTTTCAAAGGTTTGCACAAGTTATTTGTCTATTGCTAACCCTCCTGTTATCTTTGGGGTCAATATGACACCATTCAATGTTTAACGTCTCTAAATTTCTGATTGACATCATTTGTTTTGCTTCATACATGATATGTTTTCAATGTCCTGTACACATGCTGTACACATCAGTGTTCTATGGATAAAAGATGTTTGTACATTTGAAGGTAACAGGAGGGTTTTAACAATGAAGCTTTCAATCATGAATACTGGTGTTTTTAGTTGTAATGTAACTCTTACTCTGCACTGTGTTATGATAGTAATTATTATATACAACATATGTGTGCATAATTGTTAAATGTCATGCATCAGCTGGTGTTTAGCAAGCAAGTGACCGACATGAGAAAAGTTTAACAAAACATTCAGCAGGTGGTGGTATACACTCAAATTGAAATTACAGAGTTTTTATTGCATGGTTTTGAGTTGTTGAAGCGTGATATCTTTATTGATATATTGTGCCATATTGTGAAGGACAGAACTACGATCCTGGATGTGTTGACAGCATGTTGGTGGCCCTGGAACAAGTTAATACTGGTGCTTTTCCCCTGCTGACATGTTTTAGTTGTATTGTTTTAAGTGTTAGCTCTACATGGTTAAGTGAGAAAATGCAAAACACTTCAAAGTTATTCTGTTGAAAAGTTAAAAAGAAGTCAATTGAAAATAAGTAAGTAAGAGTTGCATATAAAGTACACTAATAGGAAGTAAATACAAGAGTAAATATTTTTGAATCAGTTAAAACAACACTTAGTGTAAAGTAGGTCTAACACTAATGAAGAGTATTAATTAGTCCTAGAGTCAAATGTAAATAACACTAAAAGTGTTATTTACATTTGCAAAATCTGAGTGATACTTCTCAGTGTAGTGTAGTGAAATAGTCAAAATTGATAATGATTATTAAAAATGTGAGGAAAATATGTTGATTTTCTTCATGTGTAAACCGGACACAGCACATGAGGAAATCTGTCTGTTTCCTTCAAGGTGACGGACTACCCCAAAGGAAGCCCCGCCCCTTATATGACGTCATCAGAGATGAGCCAGTCCTGATCAGAATGCAATGCATGCTGGGTAGATTTGAGTCCGACTTGATCCTGATTTGCTCTGACGTCATGCACACACGTGGTCAACGATAATCTCACGAGAGCGAGGCGGCCGCAGTTGTTAGAGCCAGACGCCGCAGTAGCTCTCCACCGACTGCCTGGCCCAGTGCATGATGGGAAACGCCTGGCTGTCGCCACAGAGAGCTGATCGGCTCTTAGATCTGACAGCAAACACCAGAAAATCCTTATTTTATGTGTAGTTGAATATTAACGCTCGATTGTTGGCTGTCATGTTTAATTTAAAAACATATCTTATTTGGTTGATAATAATAAATATTATTTATTTATTTATACAACACATATCAAAACGAGTTGTAATGTATTTCACAGGCAGACATAAAAAGAACAAAGACTGCAGCTACACACACATTTCTACATAAATATATATTTATAAACACATATGAATGAATCCAAACGAGGTCTGTAAACTACAAGTTGCCTACAGATCAGAACTAACAGGAAGTGACTGTTTCTGTGACTTCCTGTTAGTTCCTTAAAGGCAGCTGAAAACTTTCCGACTTGACAAAACTTTTTGGTGAACGCCCCTGATGATGCTGCTCTCTCTACATTCCAGGATCAGTTCTCTCAAACGAATGATCAGAGAAGCAGGAAACAGTTTGTTACGTTCAGTTCTCCGTGAGGAGAGACTCACCCACAGACACGCGGTAAGATTTACCTTCCTTACAAAGCTGAGACTTCACCTGAGGTCGAACAGTTAAAACATTTCCTCCTAACGTCTAACAACCACTTCTCCTCGAGCTGTGTGGACACGTCACGGGAACAAGGAAAGATGGGAAGGAGAGTAAATGAGGAGTTAGGAAAGGATTACTGCGGAGTTTAGAGTGTGAAATGCATTCTGGGATATTTGGCCGTCCAAAGTACACACAAGTCAGCACTGATGCAGGCTCGGTAAAATGGGAGGAGCGAGCCACATCCGGGCATTTTCACCGTGCTTGGCTCGATGCGAAGGCACCTGACACAAAACTACTAAGAAAGATACACAAAACAATTACAAAGAGACACAAAACTACTAAGAAAGATACACAAAACAATTACAAAGAGACACAAAACTACTAAGAAAGATACACAAAACAATTACAAAGAGACACAAAACTACTAAGAAAGATACACAAAACAATTACAAAGAGACACAAAACTACTAAGAAAGATACACAAAACAATTACAAAGAGACACAAAACTACTAAGAAAGATACTTAAAACAACTACAAAAACACACAAAACTACAAAGAAAGATACTTAAAACACTACAAAGAGACACAAAACTACTAAGAAAGATACACAAAACAACTACAAATAGACACAAAACTACTAAGAAATATACGCAAAACAACTACAAATAGACACAAAACTATTAAGAAATATACGCAAAACAACTACAAATAGACACAAAACTACTAAGAAATATACGCAAAACAACTACAAATAGACACAAAACTACTAAGAAATATACGCAAAACAACTACAAATAGACACAAAACTACTAAGAAATATACGCAAAACAACTACAAAGAATTCCAAGATGACCACATAGAGATACAAAACGCGTACAGGAAAATATAAAACAACCAAAGTCAGATGTAAAACTACTACAAAGAGACGTGTGTTCTCGTGTGTTCATGAGGTGTTCATCCAGTTGTTCAGAAGCTCCAAGTGCGTTAAATTCATACATTTGAACCTGTTTATTTAGTATATATTTATAGTGTATATTTAGTTAAAGAGTCTCCATTAAAACTATGCTGAATTAGCTGTTAACGCCTGTTTGTAATGTTCGTGGAATGACAGATTACTTTGATACTGGGAAAAATATTTCTGCCTTAGTTTTTGGGAACTTGGAGGCAACAGGAGCTCAACAACAACTGCGTTAAAACATGTTGCTCTTGAATATATCTTGTGATCAGAGTTGGTTGTGAAGCAATCGTGCAGAAAAAGAGTGAAATGTCAGTCAGAAGTGTACGGCTCTACCTGGTGGTCATTCTGTGTCATGACAGATAGTTACCGGCTCCATGACCTACAAATAATGGAGATTTAAACAAAACAAGTACCAAACCCTGAGGACTAATAATAATACAATTATAATAATTGTATTAATAGTAGTAAAGATAATAAGGAAGGTATAACAAATTTCCAAAACGATCTTAGATATCAGAGCGGTCCCTAAAAGAAAGATCTATTCAATATGTACATTGCAGTACACTTTATAGTTAAATACTACAGGCAGTGTATTATTCAAATGGTGCATTGCACTGCGCATCATTTTGATTCGCCACATATTGTTGTCTATAACATAGATTTGATGAGATAAGATAAAAAGGGAAATTCGGTTGTTGACAGAAATACAGAACAATAGAGAAAGGAAAATAAATAAATATTCAGAAGAATATTTCATATAAAATGGTAAATTATGATATAGCATGGGAGATGTGAGATATATTATAAAGTGAAAGGTCGTAATATAATAATATATAGAACAGCAATATTACATAGATAATATATTAGAACATGTGCAGGTACATACTTATTACCATTTATTATTGGTTATTATTATAATTATACTGAGACTGTGTCATACTGTGTGTCTCAATGAATATATCCGAATCAATTGATTAGTTTTCTGTTGAGGAAATCCACAAGTGAGGCGGTGATGAATGAACCCACTGGAGAAGAGATCGAAAGTTCAAGAGGCTGCTCAGAAATAGAACTTTCACTAGTGGCCTGTGATTGGCTGAGGACATTTTAAATGTTCGCTGATTGGCCAGTCGCAGACCCGCCCCGTGGACGGCTCCATTTCGCAGGATAGAGAGGGGAGGGCTTTTCTCGACAGATAATAAGGACGTTTAAAAAATAAATAAAACGTGCTTCCTTATGTTCGTTAACATGTTAAAACACTAACTTTTTTAATTAATTGGATAACAAGGAGCGAGAATCTGGTATTAAAAAACTAAAATCCATCCGGTCGCGTTATTTCCATGAAATATTACGACCCCCCTCTATGACCCGCCCTCCTCTGCCTCTGATTGTCCGACTGATATTCTTAGCCGAACCTCTACCAATCGCATCCCTCGTGCCCCAAACCTAACCAATAAAATCAACGAAGGCGGCGTGTGGTAGCCAATCAGAGACCAAGGAGGGCGGGTCATGCTTTCGGCTTCGCAGGATTCGTATTTTTGTGTAACACCCCACCCAGTTAGTTAGTTCCTCAACACCGTCTGACCTGCGTCTGATCAGGTATCGATCCCTGATCAGGTTTATTACAGGTCTGGTCTTCCCTCTTTGGCGGATAAAAACATGCTGCGCGTGAGTGCGGCCGTGCGCGGGTCCTGGAGAGGGTACGTACCACACACGCGCCGCGCGCACGAGCCTCCTTCTGCGACAGGGCTCAACTTCAGACACTAGTGCGCGTGCTATTTAACCCCTAAACGCTCTTAATGTGACGTTATAACACGTGATCAACGACCAGCTGCCGTGCAATCACCACGGGTAGTTTGGTTTTACGTTACGTCATAATAATAATCTCTTGAGTTGAAAAACACCGTTTGAAAACAACATTTATTACATTTAATCTATTCTGTATCTTTGATATCAGACCGTAGTCTTCCTGCCCACCAGTTGAACCAGTTGAACTTGTGGAAAGTCAAAAAAGCCAACCAGTTAACCAGCTAGTGACCTTTTGACCCTGGTAACTGGTGACGTCACACACATATATATATTATATTTATATATATTATAATATATATATATATATATTATATTATTATATATATATATATATATGTATTATATATAATATAATAAATATATAATAATAACATATAATATTTATATATAATGTATTATTATATATATAATAAATATATATAAGACATTATTATATATATAGAATGTTTATATATATATATATATTATACATAATATTTATATATATAGAATATATATTTTTATATATAATATATATTTATATAAATATATATATATATATATATATATATATATATATTTCATGTTTTGCGCCCTGATTTGAGCATCATCTTTCCTCACAAGATGAAGTGACTGTCAAATAATAATAATCACTTTTTTTTCTTTTCTTCCAACAACAAAAATAAAAAATGATCTCCGCTTCTGTTCCTCCCATTTCACGTGTTTTTACGTTCCATCTTTTAATCCCTGGGGTTTCTGCGTACATTTAAAGTCCCGCGCTGAACACCCACGTGCCGTCCGCTGGTTACCCCGGTGCTTAACGCCACGTTGCTGTGAATTGTGGGTAATTCCCTCAGAAATGCAGACTTACTGAAAGTGTCCATAAAGGAGATTTGAAACAGGGACAGAACTGAAACCCCGCTAGTCAGCCTCTCTTTTCTCGACCAGCCAGCGTCCTGGTTTCCAGCTCATTTAAATCCCCAGTCCTTTGGCAGTTCTCCAATAGAAACCAGGACACACCTGCACACAGGTGATCAGACACCGCGCCGTCTTCTAACTGCGTATTTTCACCGTCTTATACTTGCACACGCTCTAGTTTTAGGGACAGGGAGGTCGACTGACTGACAGGATTGTCTGGACAAGGCGGCCAATGGCAGGCTTATACACACATCCGTGTGTATAAGCCTGCCATTGGCCGCCTTGCCCAGACATGCTCCTCCCCTTCTGCTATCTTCGTGTTAGCTCCTCCCCTTTGGTCGTGAAAATGGAGGACCAGATGAAAACCCTAGCAGCTGGAGATTGTTTTATAAAACTATAAATCATAGCTTGTTTTTTGAAGAAGAAAAAGGCCAAAACTGCTGTATTTGGATGTATTGAACACCATAAGTAATATACAAGTGAAATATATGGTTTGGCACATGAGAAAATTCAAATATCACAGATTTGCGCAAATGTACGCAAATGCAAACTTTGGAGACCTCGTCTGAATGTTCTCTGTTCTAAACCCTCTCTAACTTTGTTCTGCTTCACTTCATCAAAGTCAACCTTTGCAGAGAGAATGTTCACATATTGAGCTATGATTTGGGTTAGAGAATGTTCACATATTGTGTTATGATTTGGGTTAGAGAATGTTCACATATTGTGTTATGATTTGGGTTAGAGAATGTTCACATATTGTGTTATGATTTGGGTTAGAGAATGTTCACATATTGAGTTATGATTTGGGTTAGAGAATGTTCACATATTGTCTTATGATTTGGGTTAGAGAATGTTCACATATTGTCTTATGATTTGGGTTAGAGAATGTTCACATATTGAGCTATGATTTGGGTTAGAGATCCTGAAAGTGATTTTTTTATAGGCGGACCTGAAACCTTTTCATTTTTTTCTGTGTGTCATCTTCATTTCCTCTTAACCAGTAACATATAGACTGATATTTACACATCTGAACAAAATCTCACATTGTTTTATTATAACACACACATTATTCAAATAGCCCTAGTGTTTGCAGAGATACACCCTTTATAGTTTGGGTATGACATTCGAGGAAAAGGCCTAAAAATAGGTTGTTTTTTAATTAAAGACGTGCAAAGGACCCGTGCATTTATGTGCATTAATCACGGCAGAAGTTATCTCTCGACACACTCTCACAATCTGTAGTGTTTACTCGCTTTACGACCTCGCATGCTGCCGTTGAAATTCTGCCTAAACAAACAAAGTCAAAGTCACATTCCGGTTTAAGGAGCCCGACTGCTTTCCTCTGTTCTTCTCAGACTGATTCTGAGAAGCAACAAGTGTAAAATGTTTCTGGGACGTCTGTGAAAAGAGAGTGTGTTGCCGCTCTCCCTCGGTGTCCGGGCCGCAGAGAGATTTGGTTGCGTTTGAGGGAACACTGTACGTATGAGAACTCCTGCCATGCCACCAGCTGGCCGGCCCACACACTGTGACCTTCAGCTTGTAAAGTTCACACCGGTGGAGTTAATCATACGTGAATACAGAGGACACAGAGTTCAAGCTGTGTGGGCAAACTGGATGAAGCCAGAATGAATTGTTTGACTTAAAGTGCAGAAGAAGAGTCAAACGGGGCTGAAGCCCTTTTACACTTCATTTAGCTGACGCTTTTAGGACAAACTCACAACAAGAATCAAGAAAGTACAATTTATTCAAGAGCTATAGTGCTACTAAAGTGGGGTCCGGCTGAAACTAGTTCAGGAGCTCCTGTCTGCTCATTAAAGGAGTTCAACGGCCTCCCAGCAGCCCGGACCATTAAGACCAGTTCAAGCCAAATCGGGTCAGAGGCTCACCTGATGGATTATGTAACGCAGTGCACTGCCTGAATTTATAGTTGCATTAAATAAAGGTGTGTGTGTGTGTGTGTGTGTTTGTGTGTTTGTGTGTGTGTGTTGCAGGTTCAAATCGTTCCCTCCTGCAGCGGTGGAGGTGAAGAATGAGCCGATCCTCGGCTTCACTGAGGGCAGCGCCGAGAGGAAAGAGCTGCTGAAGGTCAGAGCCGCTGCACGTGTTAATGTGTGTTAATGTGTGTTAACGTGTGTTAATATGTGTTAATGTTAATGTATGTTAATGTGTGTTAACGTGTGTTAATGTGTGTTAACGTGTGTTAATGTGTGTTAATGTTAGTGTATGTTAATGTGTGTTAACGTGTGTTAATGTGTGTTAACGTGTGTTAATGTGTGTTAACGTATGTTAATGTGTGTTAACGTGTGTTAATGTGTGTTAATGTGTGTTAACGTGTGTTAATGTGTGTTAATGTGTGTTAACGTGTGTTAATGTGTGTTAATGTGTGTTAATGTGTGTTAACGTGTGTTAACGTGTGTTAATGTTAATGTGTGTTAATGTATGTTAATGTGTGTTAATGTGTGTTAACGTGTGTTAATGTTAATGTATGTTAATGTGTGTTAATGTGTGTTAATGTGTGTTAACGTGTGTTAATGTATGTTAATGTGTGTTAATGTGTGTTAATGTGTGTTAATGTGTGTTAACGTGTGTTAATGTGTGTTTACGTGTGTTAATGTTTGTTAACGTGTGTTAATGTATGTTAATGTGTGTTAACGTGTGTTAATGTGTGTTAATGTGTGTTAACGTGTGTTAATGTGTGTTAACGTGTGTTAATGTTAATGTATGTTAATGTGTGTTAACGTATGTTAATGTGTGTTAATGTGTGTTAATGTGTGTTAACGTGTGTTAATGTGTGTTAACGTGTGTTAATGTGTGTTAACGTGTGTTAATGTATGTTAATGTGTGTTAACGTGTGTTAATGTGTGTTAATGTGTGTTAATGTGTGTTAATGTGTGTTAACGTGTGTTAATGTGTGTTAACGTGTGTTAATGTATGTTAATGTGTGTTAATGTGTGTTAACATGTGTTAATGTGTGTTAACGTGTGTTAATGTATGTTAATGTGTGTTAACGTATGTTAATGTGTGTTAATGTGTGTTAACGTGTGTTAACGTGTGTTAATGTGTGTTAACGTGTGTTAATGTGTGTTAATGTTAATGTATGTTAATGTGTGTTAACGTGTGTTAACGTGTGTTAATGTGTGTTAATTAGGGTTGGGTACTGGTGCTTATACGACAGTGGCGGGCCATGGATTTTCTACCTGCGCATTCAGTGCCTCGATCAGCGCAGGGAAAAATAATTAGAATACATGTAGTGTATTTGTGAAAAACAATTAAATACCGGATCGAAACGCAACGGCGATTGAAATACTTTTTTTTACACTACTCTGATGAGTCCGTCCTGGCAGCAGCTAACGATAGTCTATCATTTGTGTAGCTACAGTAGCTACAGTAGCTAGCTAGCATCAACCTTTTAACTTTTAAGTATCGGTTCAGGCACCGTTTAGGCATCGGTATCGTTTTAAAAATATCGGTTTAGCACCGATATCGGGAAAAACCCAAACAATCCCCATCCCTAGTGTTAATCTGAGTTGAATGAAGAAGAGTCGATGTGGTGACCTCTGTGATGACCTCTGTGATGACCTCTGTGATGACCTCTGTGCCTTCGTCTCTCTGTGCCTTCGTCTCCATCGTCTCAGGCCCTGGACGGGCTGAAGGGGAAGACGGAGGAGATCCCCTGTGTGGTGGGAGACGAACACGTGTGGACCAACGACATCAGATACCAGCTGTCGGTGAGCAGAGAGAGAGAGAGAGAGAGAGAGAGAGACTCACACAGACTGTAATAATGTGTAATTGCAATATAATTTTAAACTTCATTGTTTTTCCTTCATAACTCATTGAGTTTCTTTGTTTCTCTTCAAAGCCGTTCAATCACTCCCATAAAGTGGCAAAGTTCTGTTATGCTGACAAGGTGAGAGCCTTTGGGCTTCATTTATTATCATCTTTCTATTTTCACATCATTTAAAAATGCTATTTTAGTTTATAGTTGTTTAAAGGATGCCGTAGAATTGTGTTGACTCATTAGTTAACTGACTGGAACCCTCCGTGTCTGTTGCTCGTCTCAGGCGCTGATCAACAGAGCCATCCTGGCCTCCGTGGCGGCCAGGAAGGAGTGGGACCTGACGCCGGTCCAGGACCGGGCCCAGGTCCTCTTCAAGGCCGCCGACGTCCTCAGTGGACCCAAGAGAGCCGAGGTCCTCGCCAAGACCATGATCGGCCAGGTACAGGACACACGGGGCCAACTGTCATTGTGGGGAATTAATGCCGTTTTTATTTCATTAATGATGCGATGGCTATTTACAAAAATATTTATTTTACTTCTGTATTATTGATTATTATTATAACACAAGCAATACACCATTTTATAGTGTGACCAACACAACATTAGATACGGCAGACATTATATATGCTATTTATTTATTTTATTTAATTGTATTCATTTATTTACTTTTATTAATTTTATTTAAATTTATAATAATAATAATAATAATACAAACTACATTTATTTTTATTTTTACTATACACAAAATATAAATAAAATAAATCAACAATCTATAAATAAAGTAAATTATTATTATTATAAATGATTATTTCATTGGTCTGTGTGTTCAGGGTAAGACGGTGGTCCAGGCGGAGATCGACGCCGCCGCGGAGCTGATCGACTTCTTCAGATTTAACGCCAAGCACGCGGTGGAGCTGGAGAAGCAGCAGCCGCTCGATGCCGAGGGAAGCACCAACACCATGCTGTACCGGGGGCTGGAGGTGAGGCGGACGCTTATTTTCAGGTGGTTTCAGGTCCATGCTGGAGGGCTATGCTGGCTTTTTCTTGTGGAGGCCTCTGTAACGGGACTTTGTAACAGAATCAGTGTTTGATCTGATCATGTCAGGACTGGGTGTTTGCAGACACTTAAAAAATAAATGTATATTCACTACCTGTTTATCTACATTTCCCCTCAGGGGTTCGTAGCAGCCGTGGCTCCTTTTAACTTCACTGCGATTGGTGGAAACCTGGCGGGAACGCCGGCGCTGATGGTGAGTGTGATTATGTCATCTTTGAGGGATTTATTGAAAATAAATAGGAGTGGGATCTCCTCCAGATCTAACATCTCTGTGTGCTCCAGGGTAACGTGGTGCTGTGGAAGCCCAGCGACGCCGCCATGTCGGCCAGCTACGTCGTCTACAAGGTGCTGCGGGAGTGCGGCCTCCCGCCCAACATCATCCAGTTCCTGCCGGCTGACGGTCCGGTGTTCGGAGACACCATCACCTCCTCGGAGCACCTGGCGGGCATCAACTTCACCGGCAGCGTCCCGTAAGGAGCTCTCTGTTTGAGTAGAGTACTGCTAGAGTACTACGTTCACAGTGGGAGGCGTGGGTACTACTAAAGTACTACGTTCACAGTGGGAGGCGTGGGTACTACTAAAGTACTACGTTCACAGTGGGAGACGTGGGTACTGCTAGAGTACTACGTTCACAGTGGGAGGCGTGGGTACTACTAAAGTACTACGTTCACAGTGGGAGGCGTGGGTACTACTAAAGTACTACGTTCACAGTGGGAGACGTGGGTACTACTAGAGTACTACGTTCACAGTGGGAGACGTGGGTACTACTAAAGTACTACGTTCACAGTTGCTGCAATAAAAATTATTGAAGTGAGATGAACAGACTGAAAACTTCATCTTATTCGATAAAATATGTTGACAAAGTTTTCCTTTGGGTACAATTTGCGGTTGAAAAAAAAGGTAATAAATCACAATATATCGCAATACTCAATATATCACAATACTCAATGTATCACGTTCACGTCTCCCACTGTGAACGTAGTACTTTAGTAGTACCCACGTACCGCGATACCGTGATAATATTGTATCGCGACTTAAGTATCGTGATAATATTGTATCGCGACTTAAGTATCGTGATAATATCATATTGTGACTTAAGTATCGCGACTTAAGTATCGTGATAATATCATATTGTGACTTAAGTATCGTGATAATATCATATTGTGACTTAAGTATCGTGATAATATCATATTGTGACTTAAGTATCGTGATAATATTGTATCGTGACTTAAGTATCGTGATAATATCATATTGTGACTTAAGTATCGTGATAATATCATATTGTGACTTAAGTATCGTGATAATATTGTATCGTGACTTAAGTATCGTGATAATATCATATTGTGACTTAAGTATCGTGATAATATCATATTGTGACTTAAGTATCGTGATAATATTGTATCGCGACTTAAGTATCGTGATAATATCATATTGTGACTTAAGTATCGTGATAATATCATATTGTGACTTAAGTATCGTGATAATATTTTATTGTGACTTAAGTATCGTGATAATATTTTATTGTGACTTAAGTATCGTGACTTAAGTATTGTGATAATATCGTATCGCGACTTAAGTATCGTGATAATATCGTATAGCGACTTAAGTATCGTGACTTAAGTATTGTGATAATATCATATTGTGACTTAAGTATCGTGACTTAAGTATTGTGATAATATCGTATCGCGACTTAAGTATCGTGATAATATCATATTGTGACTTAAGTATCGTGACTTAAGTATTGTGATAATATCGTATCGTGACTTAAGTATCGTGATAATATCATATTGTGACTTAAGTATCGTGACTTAAGTATTGTGATAATATCGTATCGTGACTTAAGTATCGTGATAATATCATATTGTGACTTAAGTATCGTGACTTAAGTATTGTGATAATATCGTATCGTGACTTAAGTATCGTGATAATATCATATTGTGACTTAAGTATCGTGACTTAAGTATCGTGATAATATCATATTGTGACTTAAGTATCGTGACTTAAGTATTGTGATAATATCATATTGTGACTTAAGTATCGTGACTTAAGTATTGTGATAATATCATATTGTGACTTAAGTATCGTGACTTAAGTATTGTGATAATATCATATTGTGACTTAAGTATCGTGACTTAAGTATTGTGATAATATCATATTGTGACTTAAGTATCGTGACTTAAGTATTGTGATAATATCGTATCGTGACTTAAGTATCGTGATAATATCATATTGTGACTTAAGTATCGTGACTTAAGTATTGTGATAATATCGTATCGTGACTTAAGTATCGTGATAATATCATATTGTGACTTAAGTATCGTGACTTAAGTATCGTGATAATATCGTATAGTGACTTAAGTATCGTGATAATATCGTATCGTGACTTAAGTATTGTGATAATATCGTATCGCGACTTAAGTATCGTGATAATATCGTATAGCGACTTAAGTATCGTGATAATATCGTATAGCGACTTAAGTATCGTGATAATATGGTATCGAGATTTAAGTATCGTGATAATATTGCATAGTAACATAAGTATCGTGATAATATCGTATTGCGACGTAAGTATCGCGATAATACCGTATAGCGACTTAAGTATTGCGATAATATCATATCGTGACTTAAGTATCGTGATAATACCTTGTGGGACCTCTGGTGATTCCAGTATTACAGTATTAATACACTGACTACGGGAAAGTACCTCATGCAACCGCACTTCAAATATATAATTAACATCCCTTTTAAAGTAATTTAAGAATCATGTTTAAGCTCATTGTTAATACGTTGAGTGATATGTTCAGTTTTTAATTTTTAATTTTTTCGTAGGACATTCAAGCGTCTGTGGAAGCAGGTCGCCCAGAACGTGGACTCCTACAGAACGTTCCCTCGGCTGGGAGGAGGTGTGCAGGACCTCTGAAACAGGATACCAGGGAGCGATGGGTCATACACACATACAAAATATATATATATATATATAAATATAGATATCTATATAGATATCTATATCGATATATATATATATATATATATCGATATCTATATATATATATATATATATATATATATATATCGATATCTATATATATATATATCTATATATATATAGATATATAGATATCTATATATATATATATATATAGATATCTATATAGATATATATATATATATAGATATCTATATAGATATATATATATATATATCTATATAGATATCACATCATGAGAAAGAGGGGAGGATTCACCCACGTTCTTCAATATACAATATATGACATTTCACATGATTATAATAATATTAAACTTTATTTATTTATTCATTTCTTAACAAGGTACAAAGTGCTTCACAGAAAAAAAAGATCAGATCAAAACCCAAAACAATAGGAAAAAAAATCATAAAAATCTAAATAACGGCGGGAGATGAAATCAAGGTAATCAAATGAAATGTTAACCGATAAAACCCAGCAACAAATATAATATCAATTAGCGGT
>NC_136593.1:2476004-2518504 GCF_910589615.1 Taurulus bubalis | reverse complement strand
AAAAATGTCAGCTGTGAAACTGTCTTGAAGATTTGATGCAGATTACTTTTAATATGTATAACCTGCTGTGATTTCCCTTGTTACATTTTCAAATGTCACTCTGCATTTTTTTAATGTGCTGAAAATATTCATAATGACTTGAATTTCTGCTGATTTGTCTTTTATCAAACTGGAGGAGTAACGGATATTTTCTGAAGAGTATTTAGTATTTTAATCTCTCGCTTGTCCTCAAACAAATGCAGCAGAATGTTATTATCAGAACGATTCTGCCTTATAACTCTGTGAATTTAGATTTAATTTTTGACAATAAATATTAAATTATTAACATCTATGTTTTGGTTTCTTGGTTTCTAATTGTTTCTTGGTTTGGATTATTCATTAATTTTCTTTTCTTTGGAAATATTGACAAACATAATACAGTAAACACGTACTTTCACTGATATTTCCATTTTTATTAACGTATACAAACAAACAACAAAACTATCACCCACCTAGAAGAGCAGGAGAAAATAAAAAAGGGGGGGGGGTCACCTGATTTCACAGTGCCAGACGTCATATATATATATATATATATATATATATATATATATATATATATATATATATATATATATATAATGTGTTCTCTTGATTGTCTTATTTTGGGAACTCAGTTTTACTGAATGTTAACTCTCATTATTCTGCTCATACTCCCTTAATTTCCTGTTTCTGTTTGCTGCTAAACATATCTGACAGACAAACAGAGATCAATAAAGTTTAAACTGAGTTCATAATTTGTTTTTGTACACAATCTACATAAATAGATTGAAACAGATTCACTTTTAAGAAGCGAAGAGTTGTTTACTAATCACCTCCTTCAAACCAAAGTTGTGACACACAGACCTTCAGTGGTGAGATCTTCACTTTATCCACAGTGCTAATGAATGGAAACATCTTCTCAGTGAAAGTGTGTGTGAAGGTGTGTATGTGTGTGTTAGTATCAGGATCAGAGAACGACAGCTTTCCTCTGTTCCAGTCCAGATTCACTCTGATCCTCTGAGGATTCTTCTGCACGACGAGATCAGTGGATGGAGCTGATGGTGACCATGCAAAGTATTTACCTTTATACAACCCTATTCTCCATAATCCAGACAGTATGACTCCCTTCCTCTGGACAGACTCTGCTGACACACCCAGTGACCAGACTGTACTGTCTCCTACCTCGACGTCCCAGCTGTGAGTCCCAGAGTTAAATCCCTCAGAGCCCAGAACAGACCGGTAATGATCAAACCTCTCTGGATTATCAGGAAGCTTCTGTCTCTCTCCTCCTCTCACACTGGTCAGATCTTCAGACAGGATGAGTCTTGGATTAGCAGTGTTTGGGTCCAGAACCACAGGAGTGTAGGAGACCAGGTCCTTCATCTTGTTCCAGATGTTGAAGGTCAGGTTGCCCAGGTGTTTGGCCTCGTCTATCAGAGCTCCTGAGAGCAGCTGTGGATCCTCCAGCAGGGGGCGCTGCTGGACTCGTTCCACTGCAGCCTTGTAGTTGTTGAGGAACGAGACGTCTTCAGCTCTCAGCTCGTCCTCTGTGGCTCTGACTGTGTCTGAAAGAGCTGCTATCTCTCTGCTCAGAGCCTCCATCTCCTCCTTCATCATCTGACTCTTCTGCTCCTCTTCCTCCCTCAGTGCAGCCATCCTGGCCTCCTCTTCCTCCTCTAGAAACTGGTGAAGCTTCTTAAACTGATCCTGAATCTTCCTCTCTGTGCGTCGGGCCTGGACCTTCATGTGTTCTGCTGTTTGATCAGACTCCTCTTTAACTTGTTTAAAGACCTTTAACTTCTCCTTTAAGGGCTCCAGGGATCTCTGGAGCTCCTCTTTGAGATCCTGAGCAGCTTCATCGATGGGTCTGAATCTGTGGTTATTGTGTGTTTTTGAGTCTCTGCAGACGAGACACACTGGCTGCTGATGGTCCAGACAGAAGAGTCTGAGTTTCTCAGAGTGCAGACTGCAGAGAGTCTCTGGAGCTCTCTGGTCTCTCTCCAGTAAGAAGGACTCACACAGGTTCTTTAACGCCAGGTTACAAGGTGGATCCTTTGAAGATCTTCTCTTACAAACTGGACACTCCTGAGATGGTTTCTCTCTCCACCATCTCTTCAGACAGCCTTTACAGAAGCTGTGGCTACATGACAGAATAACAGGATCTCTAAAGACTTCCTGACAGACCGGACAGCAGAGATCCTCCTCTGATCTGGAAGCCATGTTGTCTCTGAGTGGAGCTGAAACACAGAAAGTACATGAGTCATGGCTCCCTCCTCCTCTATAGCTTCACTGTGTTGAGTCAAACTCACATTCAGGGTGTGGAGTGTCAGCAGGTTGAAGCAGCAGTGTTGTAGTGTTCCTCTTTTCTCTCCTGCAGCTGAACTCACTCAGAGGAAGTTGTTAGTTTGGTCTGAAGGTGAATCTGATCGTCTCTCTTTCAGTCTGTGTGTCTCTTTAGTGAAGAAGAAGCACAAACTGTCTCAGGTGAGTCAGGTGAGAGGCGGAGCTTTGTGACTCCTCCTCTGCTAAACGCTTCACCTGGAACACAGAGGTGTGTTTCATTCCACAAACACCTCCACACCTCTACAGCTCACCGGTTAACAGGTTTGACCTCATTTCATCATTCAGCCGAGCAGCTGTGATGGAGCTTTTACCTGTTTGTTTTTCAGGAGTGTGATAATAATTTAGTGCAAATATCACAGAAAACCAGATGAGATTAAAGTGTCACTATTCTGTTACCAAAGCAGTAAATGTATATTTTAAGCTGCCTGTTGAAATATCCTGTAATTATTTATCAAAGGACCAGAGATTAAGGTAAAATACACAATATACATAAATATATACATGTATTACAACTAAAAAGAAAAGAAAAAGAAACATGCACTTTATTAGTCCCCTTGGGGAAATTCTTCTCTGCATTTGACCCATCCCTGGTTAGGGAGCAGTGGGCAGCCCTTTGGGGCGCCCGGGGAGCAACTGGGGGTTCAGTGTCTTGTTCAGGGATACTTCAACATGTGAGCTATGGGGGGACTGGGGATTGAGCCGGGTACCTTGTGGTTTTGGGACAACCACTCATCCCCCTGAGCTACAGTCGCCCCATATCTGTAGTTTAGTTGAAAGTGGACTGATCCAGAACCAGTTGTTGAATCAGCTCCCGTCTTCACTCGACCCTCAAGTCCAACCTTGATAGTGTTGAGACCACAAGGCAGAAGAGATCTGGAAAACATGAATGAATACTGAAGGAGAACTGGTCTGGATGAGGAACCTGTGCTTAAGGTCTTCAACTTCCACTGGCAGACACATTCTTCTTCATTCCCATTGAGGCTGGGGACATGGAATAGAAGTGGGCCATGTTTAGAGCCTCCATTGGGGAGTCAGTTGTGCAGAGTTTTAGTCAGAAGGTCTTTGCTGCCTGTTGAAGCTGCTTGTGAACGAGGCCGTCAAGCTGAAGGAGTTCTTTCAGGCTTCATTGGTCCATTGCTAAAAGCTATACAAGCTTGTATGGACCTGGAGGTGGTTGATGACCTGTCCCTCTGTGTATCCAAAGGGTACAGTAGGACTAAGGGATACCAAGGCCTTTATTTTCAGCATTTAAGTTAAGTATTATATCATAAGCGTTGGGTTACACCCGGGTCATGCCTTGTCACAGACTCAGTTTCAAATTCAGTTTGTGATCTTCACAAATGGTGAAGCCAATGAGTTTAGAGTATCCGCATGGTGACCTGATGATTGCAGCTTTACTTTTTGTGGATCACCTGGTTCTGCTGGCGTTATCAGACCGTGACGTCTAGTGAGTCCTTGAACAGTTTCCCACAGATTCTGAAATGGTTGAGATGAGAGCGGGAAGCCTCACTGCTCCAACTGAAGGAGTTCAAGTATCTCGGTGTGTTGTACACGAGGAGCATGAGGTTGAGATGTTTTCTTTGGCACATAGGGTACACAAACTTGGAAGAGTTGACAGGCCGGTACTTTGTAGTCAGCAGTTGGGGGGGAGCTCAGACTTGTTTTTCCGTATCGTTCCCACCTTGGTCAGCTTCCACTTTAGGAGCTCCTGTCCCAGCTGTTGCGAGGTAAAACAAATGTTGCATGTGATGTTGTGTCCACTGAGTCCCGGAGTCATGTCCAGGAGAACTCTCAGTCCTTGATTATTCTCAGAGGCTCCTCCATCAGGCTTCCCTGTGTAGACTTGTACATTCCAAGCATATGAGGAAGTGGCATCACAGGCAGCCCAGATCTTTATGCCATATTTTGCAGGTTTAGATGCTATATACTGCCTAAAGAGGCAGCGGACCCCTAAATGGCATCAGCTGTCCATCAATGGTGACATTAGGCCCAGGGTTGTGAAACAGGGGGAGGCGGTGCACCCACTTGTCCCACACTGTCCTGAAGGCAGCTAGCTAATCTCTCTGCCATCAAGCTGGTCTGTCGTTTCGGTAATCAAAGCGGGTAATCCTGGAAATGATGTGGAAGCTTTCCAGAGACAATGTCCTGCACATGAGTAACTTCCATCCGTGTTGGTCCCGGCTGCATTCTTATTACATTGGCATCCATGCGGGGGGTGGCTCATTTCTTGGCCAAGAAGACCATTCAATTTCACCATTTTTTGACATCCATATTTCTTCACTTGCTAGCTGATGACGGGCTTGTTCTGGTCCTGGGGCTGGCTGCTGACGGGCTGGCCCTGGGGCTGGTCTTCATTTTGGAACGAGCTGATGCTCAATCTCATCCTCTTCTTCAAAGTTACTGTCAGACTCTGAATTTTCAAAAATGTGATCCTCACAATTTGAAAACTCTTCCTCTGCATCAGGGGTGTCAAACTAATTTTCACCCCGAGCCACATCAGCATCATGGTCGCCCTCAAAGGGCCGGTTGTAAATGCACAGTATGCCAAGCACAGAAATATTTCCCTTTACACTCAATTAAAAACCCTAAAGTGCATCTTAAGGACACAATGGTAATGGCCACACATAATCATTTTTATAACTTCAGCCTTTTTAAACATAACATTAAAAAAAGGTTGGGAATGAAGCGAACTATCACAAATAGTCCGGTGTGTAAACTCACACAAGTAAAGTGTGTTGTGAACGCAGCATTGAGGTGTGTGTGAATATTCAATTCAATTCAGTCTATTTTGTATAGCCCAGAATCACAAATTAAAATGATCCTCAGAGGGCAGTGTAATCTGTACACATACTGTCACGGGACCTCACATTGCATCAGGAAAAACTCCCCAAATAAAGATAGTAAAAACCCTTTCACAGGGAAAACAGGAAGAATCCTTCAGTAGAGCAACAGAGGAGGATCCCTCTCCCCGGATGGACAGAAGCAATAGATGTCATGTGACCAGAATAAATAATGTAACAGAGTTACAGCATATTACATGAATATGACAGAAATTTAATTGAATAAACGGCACTCTGCTGCATTAAAAATTCCCTTAAAAATAAAAGCACTGGATTTTTTTTTGCCCATGCAAAGGCCCGTGACCGACTGAAAACGGCTCCGCAAACGACTGAAAACGGGTTCGGGATTTCAAGGCTTTCAAGCCGTCGCGGGCCACATAAAATGACGTGGCGGGCCTTGAGTTAGACACCAGTGCTCTACATCATCATCAAACTCTTCTCTCTCTTCCAAAATCAATTGCAAGGCCCTCTGAGCAGAGACTCTGTAGGCCATCTTGATCAGTTGTGATATGGAACCACACGACACACACACACACACACACACACACACACACACACACACACACACACACACACACACACCAGGCCCAGACAGGAGGACAGTGTGACTTCATCTCTGGCTTCACATAAAGCGATCGCTGGACTTCCTGGCTCTCACCGAGACTTGGATCACACCAGACAACACATCTACCCCTGCTGCCCTCTCCTCTGCCTTCTCCTTCAGCCACACACCTCGGCCCGCTGGTCAGGGTGGTGGCACAGGTCTACTCATCTCCCCCAAATGGAGTTTTTCTCTCTCCCCACTTCCACTGTTTACCCCACTGTCTTTTGAGTTTCATGCTGTGACGGTTACTCATCCGGTTCAACTAAACATTGTTGTTCTCTACCGTCCAGCTGGTTCCTTGGGAGATTTCTTGGAAGAATTAGACGTCCTCCTATCGAACTTCCCAGAAAACGCCCCCCGCTCATCCTTCTGGGAGACTTTAACATCCAGACAGAGAAGTCACCTGACCTGTTACTCTTACTGTCTTCCTTTGCTTTCTCACTCAGTCCCTCCCCTCCTACTCACAAAGCTGGCAATCACCTTGACTATATTTTTTTTTAACAGAAACTACTCTACATCTGACCTCACTGTAACTCCACTGCATGTCTCTGACCACTTCTTCATCTCTTACGCTCCCCCACTCTTAGGAACTGACAGCCCTCCCACATCAACAGACTCTGCACCTGTCCGTCGCAACATTCACTCCCTCTCTCCCTCCTCTCTGGCCTCGTCTGTTCTGTCAGCCCTTTCTTCAACTGACTCTTTCTCACTCATGCATCCTAACTCTGCTACAGACACTCTCCTCTCTACTCTGTCTTCCTCTCTTGATTCTCTCTGTCCTCTTACGACACGAAAGGTCCGCAAATCCTCTCCGGCTCCGTGGCTGTCTGACTCGGTGCGTGCCGAGAGATCCACGATGCGAGCATCGGAAAGGAAATGGCGAAAATCCAAACATGCCGACGACCTGCTCGCCTATCACTCCCTTCTCTCCTCTTTCTCTGCCTCTATCTCTGCAGCAAAAAGCCTGTTCTACCAATCCATAATTGTCCCCCAAAAACTCTTCTCTATCTTCTCCAACCTCCTTGACCCCCCCCCCAGTCCCCCTCCTCCCTCCACCCTTCTACCAAGCCACGTTGTTGACTACTTTACAAAAAAGATAGATGACATATGCTCTCCATTTACAAATCAATCTTCTTCTATACCTACACCTCCCTTAACTTCATCTTCTTCCCCTCTGCTTTCCTCTTTCACCCCCCTGTCTCCCAATCAAGTTCTTACCTTGGTAACCTCGGCCCACCCAACCACCTGCCCCCTTGACCCCATCCCATCTCCCATTCTCCAGTCTATTGACCTTCTTCCCTTCTTCACCAATCTTATCAACACCTCTCTCTCAACTGGCTGTTTCCCTGACTCTCTGAAGGAGGCAAGAGTTAACCCCCTCCTGAAAAAACCCACTATCAACCCGTCGGAAGTCAACAACTACAGACCTGTCTCTCTCCTTCCCTTTCTTTCCAAAACTCTGGAGCGAGCTATCTTTAACCAAGTCTCCTCCTTTCTCCTTTCTCCACCAGAACAACCTTCTGGACCCTCAACCAGTCTGGATGCAAGGCCTCAACAGAGACCAGAACAACCTTCTGGACCCTCACCAGTCTGGATTCCAGGCCTCAACAGAGACTGCCCTCCTTGCTGTCTCTGAGCAGCTTCACACTCCTACAGCAGCCTCTCTCTCCTCTGTCCTTATCCTTCCAGACCTTTCTGCTGCCTTTGACACAGTGAACCACCAGATCCTTATCTCCTCCCTCCAGGACGTTGGTATCACAGGCACTGCGCTCTCCCTCTTCTCATCCTACCTCAACGACCACCTACCGGGTAACTTGGAGAGGATCTGTGTCTGAACCTTGTCCTCTCACTACTGGAGTCCCTCAGGGCTCCATCCTGGGTCCTCTCCTCTTCTCTCTTTACACCAACTCTCTCAGCTCTGTCATTCGCTCGCATGGCTTTTCCTACCATAGCTATGCTGATGACACCCAACTGATCCTCTTGTTTCCCCAGTCGGAAACACAGGTAGCAGCACGAATCTCTGCCTGTCTGACTGACATCTCTCAGTGGATGTCCGCGAACCACCTGAAAATTAACCCTGACAAAACTGAACTACTTTTCCTTCCAGGAAAAGGCTCTCCCACCCACGACCTCACTATCACCTTCAACAACTCAGTGTTGGCACCGACCCCGACTGCCAGGAACCTCGGTGTTACACTCGACAGTCAACTCTCCCTGACTGCCAACATCACCGCAACAACACGTTCCTGTAGGATCATGCTGTACAACATCAGGAGAATACGTCTAAACTAAAAACACATCTTTTTCGACTACACCTTGAATAAGGAAGGTAGCACCGTAGTAGCACTTTAGTAGCACTTAAATGTCTCTTGCTGATAGCACTTTGTAGTTTAACTTTATTGAAGAAATTGATTCTTGTTGTTCTGAGTTTGTACTCATAGTGGATTTGCACTTATTGTGAGTCGCTTTGGATAAAAGCGTCAGCTAAATGAAATGTAATGTAAAGTACACAGGACCTATAATTTCCACTTTTATTGGCCCTGTGTCCAGTGGACCCCTGTATGTAATATAAATGTGTAGGGGGTGTACAGGGTGTGGTCATTGAAAATGTGTTCTGAAATATGTTCTTCACAGAAAATGAGCCAAAGCCAATGAGTCTGAGTTGGAAAAGATCCTATCATTTTCTTTTTATAAAAAATTAAAACGGGTCCCACAAAACCGAACACCACACAAGTAGCTTACTGGTCGTTCAAATGCATTCATGTTTACATATGATTTAAGTAGTTAACTACTCATTGGCCATTTATTGTGTGTAACGAACTACTAAAACTTAAAACAATTCGGGGCCGTGAAAGAAAACATATGTTTTGTTTTACTTTTATTTTAACCATTGCTTTTCTACTGTATTTTACCAGAGAGCCACCAACACACCGTTGACCTTTCACCTTTGTGTACAGCCTGCATGTTCAAAAGGAGGGCGTTGCTCATTGTTAACAGAGCAATATGAATTCATTAAATAATAATTAATTAATAATCTAGATTTCTCCCTAATTTAGCTGAAGGTCAACTTCTTCCAGTGTTATTATTGGCCGTTACTTTATACTTCTACTGCGCTATATTCACTAATTTTACAGCTATAATAACAAGTTAACCTGAGGATAAAGATTTTGGTTCTACTTAAGAATTAGACATCCTTCACAGATAATTTACTAATTATACTTAATTACTGTAATAAAGGTAATTCATATTTGTTTAATAGATTACTTTGCTGCTTTTCTTTCATTTCCATTTGATAATAATGAAGTTATAATTGTTGGTAATCGAGGACAGAAGGAGCCGGGAATCGAACCCCAGTGGATGAACCGCTCTACCTGCTGAGTCTGTGTACAACATGAAACAATAAAACACTTTAGTTTTGTTGATCCCTTTATTATGAAAGACAATAAAGATCACAATAATGTTATTCTTACAAACAAGATTAAATATTAGATAATATGTTATTCTGAAAACCATCAAGTTAAAACATCAAACTTGTGTACTTCTATTTAAACTTTAATATTCTCAACATCATGTTTCCACGTTACGTAACCTGATCAGATGTCTGATTGATTGATGATCACTGGTAGCATCGTATGTTCACGTCTAACATTTTTATATCAAACACAAATCATTAATTATTTAAGTCTTAAAATGATGGACTGAAATTCAGGTTGATGGTTTTTAAAGTAAAATATATAAAGCAAATTAATTAGGTGTCGTTAAAATTTCACAATAAAGTTACAATTTACAGAAACACTTGATTTGTATGTAAACGTTGTATTTAGTTGTTCATTGTTGCTTTTTATATATTAAAAAAATATTAATACATGTTTATTTCTATCTTTCTGAAAATTGTTGTTGGAACTGTGTGAAAAAATAAATAAATAATTAAAACCAAATATTCCTTTTCATGTGTTCTCTCTTTACTTTTCGGTTTTACTGAATATTAACTCATTATTCTGCTCTATTCTTTGCTTCTCCCTATATTTCCTGTTTGCTGCTGAAAATATCTGACAGACAAACATAGATCAATAAGGATAGGAATATATAAGCATTGCTGCTTCTACCTATACCTTTTCAGTCTTTCTGTTTTGTATATTTTATAGAATATTGTATTGTAATGATTGACTGAATAAAACACAAAAATAAAAAAACACAAACAAAAAAACAATAGAGTCTAAATTGAAATCATCATTTGTTTTTGTACACAATCTGAATCTACATAAATAGATTGGAACAGATTCACTTTTAAGTAGTGAAGAGATGTTTACTAATCATCTCCTTCAAACCAAAGTCTCTATCAGACCTGTTGTTGTGACACACAGACCTTCAGTGGTGAGACCTTAACTTCACTATCTTTTGTGTAAATGAATGGAAACATCCTCTCAGTGAAAGTGTGTGTGAAGGTGTGTATGTGTGTGTTAGTATCAGGATCAGAGAACGACAGCTTTCCTCTGTTCCAGTCCAGATTCACTCTGATCCTCTGAGGCTTCTTCTGCACGAGGAGAACAGTGCGTGGAGCTGATGGTGAAAATGATGAGTAATTACCTTCATAGAACATTGTTGTCCATAATCCAGACAGTATGACTCCCTTCCTCTGGACAGACTCTGCTAACACACCCAGTAACCAGACTGTACTGTCTCCTACCTCGACATCCCAGCTGTGAGTCCCAGAGTTAAATCCCTCAGAGCCCAGAACAGACCGGAAATAGTCAAACCTCTCTGGATTATCAGGAAGCTTCTGTCTCTCTCCTCGTCTCACACTGGTCAGATCTTCAGACAGGATGAGTCCTGGATTAGCAGTGTTTGGGTCCAGAACCACAGGAGTGTAGGAGACCAGGTCCTTCATCTTGGTCCAGATGTTGAAGGTCAGGTTGCCCAGGTGTTTGGCCTCGTCTATCGGAGCTCCTGAGAGCAGCTGTGGATCCTCCAGCAGGGGGCGCTGCTGGACTCGTTCCACTGCAGCCTTGTAGTTGTTGAGGAATGAGACGTCTTCAGCTCTCAGCTCGTCCTCTGTGGCTCTGACTGTGTCTGAAAGAGCTGCTATCTCTCTGCTCAGAGCCTCCATCTTCTCCTTCATCATCTGACTCTTCTGCTCCTCTTCCTCCCTCAGTGCAGCCATCCTGGCCTCCTCTTCCTCCTCTAGAAACTGGTGAAGCTTCTTAAACTGATCCTGAATCTTCCTCTCTGTGCGTCGGGCCTGGACCTTCATGTATTTTGCTGTTTGTTCAGACTTCACTTTAACTTGTTTAAAGACCTTTAACTTCTCCTTTAAGGGCTCCAGAGTTTCCTGAAGCTTCTTCCTGAGTTGTGGAGCAGCTTCATCGATGGGTCTGAATCTGTGGTCGGTGTGTTTCTCTGAGTCTCTGCAGACGA
The DNA here is from genome assembly GCF_910589615.1 of Taurulus bubalis. Lineage (NCBI taxonomy): Eukaryota > Metazoa > Chordata > Actinopteri > Perciformes > Cottidae > Taurulus > Taurulus bubalis. The sequence continues at coordinate 2,507,284 of NC_136593.1, read as the reverse complement.
GACACACTGGCTGCTGATGGTCCAGACAGAAGAGTCTGAGTTTCTCAGAGTGCAGACTGCAGAGAGTCTCTGGAGCTCTCAGGTCTCTCTCCAGTAAGAAGGACTCACACAGGTTCTTTAACGCCAGGTTACAAGGTGGTTGTTTCCATGAAGATATTGTCCTACAAACTGGACACTCCTGAGTGTGTTTCTCTCTCCACCATCTCTTCAGACAGTCTTTACAGAAGCTGTGACTACATGCCAGAATAACAGGATCTCTAAAGACTTCCTGACAGACCGGACAGCAGAGATCCTCCTCTGATCTGGAAGCCATGTTGTCTCTGAGTGAAGCTGAAACAGAAAGTACATGAGTCATGGCTCCCTCCTCCTCTATAGCTTCACTGTGTTGAGTCAAACTCACATTCAGGGTGTGGAGTGTCAGCAGGTTGAAGCAGCAGTGTTGTAGTGTTCCTCTTTTCTCTCCTGCAGCTGAACTCACTCAGAGGAAGTTGTTAGTTTGGTCTGAAGGTGAATCTGATCGTCTCTCTTTCAGTCTGTGTGTCTCTTTAGTGAAGAAAGAGACTATACTACTCCTGTACTAGCTGTTCTCCACTGGCTTCCTGTAAGATTGAGAATCATATTTAAAATCCTTCTCCTTACCTACAAAGCCTTAACTGGTGATGCACCATCATATCTTAAGGACCTTATAGTGCCATATTACCCCACGAGAGCATTACGCTCACTGAATGCAGGGTTACTTGTGGTTCCCAGAGTGTTAAAAAGTAGGTTGGGGGCTAGAGCTTTCAGTTATCGGGCTCCTCTTCTGTGGAATCAGCTTCCACTTTCAGTCCGGGGGGGCAGAGAGTTACCTCATTTAAGGGTAGACTTAAGACTTTCCTCTTTGATAGCGCTTATAGTTAGGGCTGTTTCAGGCTTATAGTTAGGGCTGGCTCAAGTTTGCCCTGGTCCAGCCCCTAGATATGCTGCTATAGGCCTAGACTGCTGGGGGACATCTTAGGATACAATGAGCTCCTTCTCTTCCTCTTTCGCTCCTCCTCTCCTCTTCACCTCTTCTTTCTCTCCTTCTGGATAAATGATTGTCTCTTCCAGGCCTGCCAGCTGCCATGGCTGATGCCCCTCCTCTCTACCTCCTTCTGCTTAATGGGTCGTGGTTATCTGGATCATGGACCATGACTACTACTCATTATATGAATAATTTCTGTCATATTCATTTAATGTGCTGTAACTCTGTTACGTTATTCGTTCTGGCCACATGACATCTATTGCTTCTGTCCATCCGGGGAGAGGGATCCTCCTCTGTTGCTCTCCCTCAGGTTTCTTCCCCTTTCTTCCCTGTGAAAGGGTTTTTACTATCTTTATTGGGGGAGTTTTTCCTCATCCGATGTGAGGTCCCGGGACAGGGATGTTATGTGTACAGATTGTAAAGCCCTCCGAGGCAAACTTGTATTTGTGATGTTGGGCTATTTAAAATAAACTGAATAGAAAAGAAGAAGCACAAACTGTTTGTCTCAGGTGAGTCAGGTGAGGGGCGGAGCTTTGTGACTCCTCCTCTGCTAAACGCTTCACCTGGAACACAGAGGTGTGTTTCATTCCACAAACACCTCCACACCTCTACAGCTCACGGTTAACAGGTTTTACCTCATTTCATCTGCAGGAGGAATGGTTTCACTTTCATGGAGCTCATTAAATATCATTCAGCAAATGTTTAATGTACTATAGTACTGCAGTACTTCATTACTTCCATTATTTAATTACTTCAGTACTGTAGTACTTGTAGTACTATAGTACTTGTAGTACCTGTAATACTTCAGTACTTGTAGTATTGTAGTACTTGTAGTACTCCCTCCTGTAGCTGTCCTCAGGTGAAGTCTCAGCTTTGTAAAGAAGGTAAATCTTACCACGTGTCTGTCGGTGAGTCTCTTCTCACTGAGAACTGAACGTAACAAACTGCTTCCTGCTTCTCTCTGATGACGTCATATAAGGGGCGGAGCTCTGTGGGCCCTCAGATGAGTTTCATCTGAAAAAGGAACAGATGATAAATATGATCAATAAAATCCATCACTCTGCTCTGAGATCACGTCTTTAAGTCGACTTTACTTTCACGGAAAACACAAAAAAAAACACGACCAGAGTAAATTAATGTTCACTGTTGTTTCTGTCAGTATTTACGTTGTTTGTTTTAAATCATGTTAAAGAAAGACGAGCAACGTCACAGCAATGTCACCACTGTTATCAGCTGTTCTACCACGAATAAAGAATCAATCATAACTTCAAGTATACTCATGAGATCTTAATAATTGTTGTATTTTAATAATATCTGTTGGATGTTCTCATTAGATTAATCTGATGAGATACTTTTAAATGTTACTTATTTTACCGGATTAAAAAACAACAAAGTGTTCCTCTTGCTGAACTGATATTAATACAATATTTTTAGGACACTTTGCAGATATTCTACTGAAGTTTAAAACATGCTTAATTTTTTTAAATTGAGTAAATGTACTTAGTTACATTCCACAACTTTTAGCATAAATACATTTATTAATTACTGTTTTTCTATCTGTGATCAATAAAAGCGATAACAGTTGTGATGTATTCTGTCTCTACTCAATATCATATAAAAATGAGTGAAGCTGAAACACAGAAAGTACATGAGTCATGGCTCCCTCCTCCTCTATAGCTTCACTGTGTTGAGTCAAACTCACATTCAGGGTGTGGAGTGTCAGCAGGTTGAAGCAGCAGTGTTGTAGTGTTCCTCTTTTCTCTCCTGCAGCTGAACTCACTCAGAGGAAGTTGTTAGTTTGGTCTGAAGGTGAATCTGATCGTCTCTCTTTCAGTCTGTGTGTCTCTTTAGTGAAGAAGAAGCACAAACTGTTTGTCTCAGGTGAGTCAGGTGAGGGGCGGAGCTTTGTGACTCCTCCTCTGCTAAACGCTTCACCTGGAACACAGAGGTGTGTTTCATTCCACAAACACCTCCACACCTCTACAGCTCACCGGTTAACAGGTTTTACCTCATTTCATCTGCAAGAGGAACGGTTTCACCTTCATGGAGTTCATTAAATATCATTCAGCCGAGCAGCTGTGATGGAGCTTTTACCTGTTTGTTTTTCAGGAGTGTGATGTTATAATTTAGTGCAAATATCACAGAAAACCAGATGAGATTAAAGTGTCACTATTCTGTTACCGAAGCAGTAAATGTATATTTTAAGCTGCCTGTTGAAATATCCTGTAATTATTTATCAAAGGACCAGAGATTAAGGTAAAATACACAATATACATAAATATATACATGTATTACAACTAGGTCATATCTATAGTTTAGTTGAAAGCGAACTGATCCAGAACCAGTTGTTGAATCAGCTCCCGTCTTCACCCGACCCTCATGTCCAATTTTGAAAGTGTTGAGACCACAAGACCATGTTTGATGATGTTCATGTACCAACTGCCAGAACACTTTGAGCCAAAGGTTGATCATTGATTGTGGTTGTTTCCTCAGATCTGCAGCTTTATGTCTTGGACTCTTGGGTGTAAAGAAGAGCAGAGATGTTAGCTGATCAGCAGCTGGTGGTGAGCTGGATCAGGTGAAGGGAGATGCAGAAGAGATCTGGAAAACATGAATGAATACTGAAGGACAACTGGTCTGGATGAGTAACCTCTTCTTGAGGTCTTCAACTTCCACTTCCATTTCTCAGAAAAGGAGATCTGCTGACTAGGACTAAAGATATTGTCTGATGTTTGAAGGATCACCTTGAGGAGCAGTTGTAACCTTCTTTTCTAATTCACTGACAGAGGGCGAAGGTAAAAGCTTTTATGAACCTGGAGAAGGTTAATGACCTGTCCCTCTGTGTATCCAGACTGCACGGTAGGACTATGGGATACCGGGGCCTTTATTATCAGCATTTAAGTATCTTGGTGTGTTGTACACGAGGAACGTGAGGTTGAGATGCTAAACGGTGCAACGGTTGTGGTGAAGAGGCGGGAGTTCTTGAAGCTTTTGATTTACCTTTTTATCATCGTTCCAAACCATCAGGAATCCCAGCAGAGGAAGTAAATGTCCTTGAATGGGTGTCTGGACTCACCTTTTGAGACGGGTTGCGTTGATCGGACATCCAGAAGGAGCGAGGACCTGGGTTCTGCAAATCTGTCCGACTGGTGGTCGTCCTCCAGCCCGTTCCCCGGACAGTTTCTGCGATGCCACAGGTCCGTCCTGTAGATCCACTCCACCCACCCGGCTTGGCGATTATTTTTTTGGGACATCAAGAGCCGTCCCTTAGAGGGGGATTCTGTCACGATTCAGCTCCACATCTTCCCCTTTACTAGTTGTTTTTCATCATGTCTGCCTGTTTATTAACTGTCCTGTCATTTCAGATCCTGTGCCACACCCTCCTCATTCTGCCAGTCACTCCCTCCTCGACAGCCCTCATTCCCTTCACCTGGTCCATGTCAGTCTCACCTGCAGCACATTCCCTCATTAGTCTTCCCTACTTAGGTCCCCTCACTTGCACTTGTCCCCTGCCAGATTGTCTTGTGTTTTAGAACCTAGCTCTCCAGCATTCCCTGCGTGTAATCTGTAGTTTGCCTGTTCAGTAAAGGAATTATATTCTTTACCTCTGTCTGTTTTCCTCAGTCGTGCTTCTGGGTCCTTAGGTTATCGGACCGTTACATGCAGTCTATAGAAACCCCCTGAATCCTGTTCTGCAGTCCATCGAGACCCTACTCTATCCTTTGCTTTGTTTATCTCGACCCCTCTTAACTTTGGCTTAACATCAACTCATGCAAGCTCACCCTAACAAGTTCTACCCTTAAAACTTAAAACTCTTGTGTGGTTTTTATATTTTTGTTATTCAGCCAGTGTTCGTGGTTCTGGTGGATCTGCTGCATTTTGTTTTTTTAATTCAACACAAACAATTTTATGGCAAAATACTTAACAGATGTTTACTTCATCCCAATTACAAACAAAACAAACAGCACATATGACTATTAGTGTCTCTTTACCTTTGTTGCATCACATTCATAATGAATGTGCTACTCGTTTTTTTTTAATAAAATGTAATAAAAAAAGAAAATATTATACAATCAAGATATGAGTGATGCTCCTGGCCACAGATTCTCCCATCCCTGTGTAGTGTACTCATGAGTACCACATTCTTGCTTTTCTTTGGCACATAGGATACACAAACTTGGAAGAGTTGACAGGCCGGTATTTTGTAGTCAGCAGTTGGGGGGAGCTCAGACTTCTTTTTCCATATCGTTGCCACCTTGGTCAGCTTCCACTTTAGAAGCTCCTGTCCCAGCTCCTGTCCTGATTTTTCTCAGAGGCTCCTCCATCAGGCTTCCCTTTGTAGACTTGTAAATTCCAAGCATATGAGGAAGTGACATCACAGGCAGCCCAGATCTTTATGCCATATGTTGCAGGTTTAGATGGTATATACTGCCTAAAGGGCAAGTGGCCCCAAAATGGCATCAGCTGTCCATCTATGGTGACATTAGGCCCAGGGTTGTGAAACAGGGGGAGGCGGTGCACCCACTTGTCCCACACTGTCCTGAAGGCAGCTAGCTAATCTCTCTGCCATCAAGCTGGTCTGTCGTTTCGGTTATCAAAGCGGGTAATCCTGGAAATGATGTGGAAGCTTTCCAGAGACAATGTCCTGCACATGAGTAACTTCCATCCGTGTTGGTCCCGGCTGCATTCTTATTACATTGGCAGCCATGCGGGGGGTGGCTCATTTCTTGGCCAAGAAGACCATTCAATTTCACCATTTTTTGACATCCATATTTCTTCACTTGCTAGCTGATGACGGGCTTGTTCTGGTCCTGGGGCTGGCTGCTGACGGGCTGGCCCTGGGGCTGGTCTTCATTTTGGAACGAGCTGATGCTCAATCTCATCCTCTTCTTCAAAGTTACTGTCAGACTCTGAATTTTCATAAATGTGATCCTCACAATTTGAAACTCTTCCTCTACATCATCAAACGCTTCTCTCTCTTCCAAAATCAATTGCAAAGCCCTCTGAGCAGAGACTCTTTAGGCCATCTTGATCAGTTGTGATACGGAACCACACGGGCAAAACTATATTTATTGTGTCCCGCCCCCAATTTGCAGCTGGGGTGGAGTTTGAGCAAATAAAGATTGGTTCCCGCATAACAGAGGCTAAAATGTGCGGGAACATGAGAGCAGACAGGTGCCGGTACTTGAATTTATCAACAATGTTGCAACTTTGTGCTGGAACAACAGGGTCGTAAAAACAAAACTATCATGCACACACACACACACACACACACACACACACACACACACACACTTTTATTGTGTCCAGTGGACCCCTGTATGTAATTTAAATGTGTAGGGGAGTTTACAGGGTGTGGTCATTGAAAATGTGTTCTGATATATGTTCTTCAGAGAAAATGAGCCAAAGCCAATGAGTCTCAGTTGGAAAAGATTATTAATCATATAATTTTTCTTTTGATGAAAACGGGTCCAAACCGGAACACCACACAAGGGTTTTAAAGAAAGTAGCTTGCTGGTCATTCAACTACATTCATATTTACATATTATTCAAGTAGTTAACTACTTATTGACCATTTTTTTGTATAACGAACTACTAAAACTTAAAATAATTCGGGGCCATGATAGAAAACTTTTATTTTAACCATTGCTTTCCTACTGTGTTTGACCAGAGAGCCTAGGCCTCATCCCGGCACCTGTTCCCTGAGCCCCTCCTCCCCTCCCCCTCTGCAGCTGAGCCTAACCACACCCCCAGCCACCACAGAGGGCTTTGCTCATTGTTAACACAGCATTATTAATTAATTAAACAATAATTAATTCATAATCTAGATTTCTCCCTAACTTTGCTGAAGTTCAACTTCTTCCAGTGTTTTTGTTTGCTGTTACTTTATACTATACTATATTACTACTATATGTATTCATTTATAATTACAAGTTTATCTGTGGATGAAGATTTTGGTTCCACTTAAGATAGACATCCTTCACAGATAATTTACTAATTGTAATTAATTACTGTAATAAAGGTTATACATATTGTTTAATATATTACTTATAAGCCTTTAATAAGATCACATTTTGGATTGCCATTGGCTGCTTAACAATCATTTCCATTTGGTAATAATGAAGTTATAGATGTTGGTAATCGAGGACAGAAGGAGCCGGGAATCGAACCCCAGTGGATGAACCGCTCTACCTGCTGAGTCTGTGTACAACATGAAACAATAAAACACTTTAGTTTTGTTGATCCCTTTATTATGGAAGACAACAAAGATCATAACAATGTTATTCTTACAAACATGATTAAATATTAGTATACATTTTATTCTGAATACCATCAAGTTAAAACATTAAACTTGTGTTCTTCTATTTAAACTTTAATATTCTCAATATCATGTTTCCACGTTACGCAACTTTTTTTACGCTTTACTTTTCAGTTTTACTGAATGTTAACTCTTTCTGCTCTACTCTTTTTTCTCCCTTCATTTCCTGTTTCTGTTTGCTGCTGAAAATATCTGCTAGACAAACAGAGATCAATAAAGTTTGAACTGAATTCATATTTTTTTTTTGTACACAATCTACAAAAATAGATTGAAACAGATTCACTTTTAAGAAGTGAAGAGTTGTTTACTAATCACCTCCTTCAAACTAAAGTCTCTATCAGACCTGTTGTTGTGACACACAGACCTTCAGTGGTGAGATCTTCACTTTATCCTCAGTGAAAATGTATGGAAACATCTTCTCAGTGAAAGTGTGTGTGAAGGTGTGTATTTGTGTGTTAGTATCAGGATCAGAGAACGACAGCTTTCCTCTGTTCCAGTCCAGATTCACTCTGATCCTCTGAGGCTTCTTCTGCACGACGAGATCAATGGATGGACCTGGTGCAAACCATGATGAGTATTTACCTCCATACAAGCGTATTCTCCATAATCCAGACTGTATGACTCCCTTCCTCCGTACAGACTCTGCTAACACACCCAGTGACCAGACTACACTGTCTCCTACTTCGACATCCCAGCTGTGAGTCCCAGAGTTAAATCCCTCAGAGCCCAGAACAGAACAACGTTTATCAAACCTCTCTGGATTATCAGGAAGCTTCTGTCTCTCTCCTCGTCTCACACTGGTCAGATCTTCAGACAGGATGAGTCCTGGATTAGCAGTGTTTGGGTCCAGAACCACAGGAGTGTAAGAGACCAGGTCCTTCATCTTGGTCCAGATGTTGAAGGTCAGGTTGCCCAGGTGTTTGGCCTCGTCTATCAGAGCTCCTGAGAGCAGCTGTGGATCCTCCAGCAGGGGGCGCTGCTGGACTCGTTCCACTGCAGCCTTGTAGTTGTTGAGGAATGAGACGTCTTCAGCTCTCAGCTCGTCCTCTGTGGCTCTGACTGTGTCTGAAAGAGCTGCTATCTCTCTGCTCAGAGCCTCCATCTCCTCCTTCATCATCTGACTCTTCTGCTCCTCTTCCTCCCTCAGTGCAGCCGTCCTGGCCTCCTCTTCCTCCTCTAGAAACTGGTGAAGCTTCTTAAACTGATCCTGAATCTTCCTCTCTGTGCGTCGGGCCTGGACCTTCATGTGTTCTGCTGTTTGATCAGACTTCACTTTAACTTGTTTAAAGACCTTTAACTTCTCCTTTAAGGGCTTCAGGGATCTCTGGAGCTCCTCTTTGAGATCCTGAGCAGCTTCATCGATGGGTCTGAATCTGTGGTTATTGTGTGTTTTTGAATCTCTGCAGACGAGACACACTGGCTGCTGATGGTCCAGACAGAAGAGTCTGAGTTTCTCAGAGTGCAGACTGCAGAGAGTCTCTGGAGCTCTCTGGTCTCTCTCCAGTAAGAAGGACTCACACAGGTTCTTTAACGCCAGGTTTAAAGGTGGTTCATCCTTTGAAGCTCTTCTCCTACAAACTGGACACTCCTGAGTGTGTTTCTCTCTCCACCATCTCTTCAGACAGTCTTTACAGAAGCTGTGGCTACATGACAGAAGAACAGGATCTCTAAAGACTTCCTGACAGACCGGACAGCAGAAATCCTCCTCTGATCTGGAAGCCATGTTGTCTCTGAGTGAAGCTGAAACAGAAAGTACATGAGTCATGGCTCCCTCCTCCTCTATAGCTTCACTGTGTTGAGTCAAACTCACATTCAGGGTGTGGAGTGTCAGCAGGTTGAAGCAGCAGTGTTGTAGTGTTCCTCTTTTCTCTCCTGAAGGTGAATCTGATCGTCTCTCTTTCAGTCTGTGTGTCTCTTTAGTGAAGAAGAAGCACAAGAAACAAAGGAGTTTGAGTTCAAAGGTTATTTGGCACATGTGTCTTCAATAATAAAAGAGTGCAATGCACAAACATAAAACCCGATGAGATTCAAGTGTCAATTGTGTTACAGAAGCAGGAAATTTCAATTTGCTGTAAATGTAGATTTAAAACTCCCTGTTGAAAGATCTTGTAATTATGTATCAAAGAACAGATGAGGTGAAAATACACAATATACATAAATATAAAAATGTATTACAACTAGGTCATATCTGTGGTTTAGTTGAAAGTGGACTGATCCAGAACCAGTGGTTGAATCAGCTCCCGTCTTCACCTGCCCCTCGTTTGGCAAATCACCTGAGCTGGATCAGGTGAAGGGAGAGGCAGAAGAGATCTGACAACATGAATGAATACTGAAGAAGAACTGGTCTGTGGTCTTCAACTTCCACTGGCAGACACGTTCTTCTTTATTATTTATTGAGGCTGGGGACATGGAATACAAGTGGGCCATGTTTAGAGCCTCCATTGGGGAGTCAGCTGTCCAGAGTTTTGGTCAGAAGGTCTTTGCTGCCTGTTGAAGCTGCTTTTGAACAAGGCCGTCAAGCTGAAGGAGTTCTTTCAGGCTTCGTTGGTCCATTGGACTCCTGAAGCCACAGACAGGTATCAGGAGGAAGATGTTGAACGAATGAAGAAAAGACGTTTGGGAAGACCATGGAGAAAGACTTTCAGTTGGCCTCAAAGAGGTTCAAGCAAACTGTCGGACAAGTTTTGTCAGAAGGTCTTTGCTGCCTGTTGGCATCCAAAGGACCTCCTTGTGAACGAGGCCGTCAAGCTGAAGTTCTTTCAGGAGCCGACTGCCCTCGCTTTCTTGATGACCTTTGGAATAAAATGACAGTTTTCACTTCGTATAAAAAACTACACTGGCAACTATTACTGGAACCAACTATTTAATTGTTCCGCATGCATGACTACGATGGCGGTGTGGCTCTCGGGATGCCGATGTCTGTCAGTCCGCCACTTCGGTGCAGCTCGAAATGTTCAACTATTGGATGGATTGCCATGAATTGTTGTTCAGATATCGGCGGTCCTGATAGGACGAGGACCCCGTCAACAGCAGAGGAAACCCTTCGCTTGTCCTGTAAAAGAACAGGACAGGGTTTGGAACAAGATCTTCGGACATTCGTGGCTCCCAGACGATGAGTCCTTTGGCGATAATAATAATAATAATAGCTAGGATTTATATAGCGCCTTTCATGAAACCCAAGGACGCTTAACAAAGACATAAATAAACCGATACCCTGACTCTTCCTCTCTTGAAAAATATGACGCAATAAATATGACGTAATACGACCGGCATAAAGACAATTATAAAGTGCATAAAGATACACATCACCATGACGCTGCATTAGTGGAGCCCTGAGCTTGTTTCTCTGCTACGAGCCGGTCCGTCTCGGGGTGACGGGAGAAAAAGGCCGAGCCCCGACGTCTGTTGTTTATGTCCAGTCTACTGACTCTACTCCGTACCTTAAACCTTTATGTGCAATCTGTCACTTCAGTAAAACCCGCTTCACAAAGACAGGATGTTGGAATGGAGGCAGGGTTTCAGAGCTTTTTTGGCGATCTCAGTAACTCTGCCTTGATTTTAATCCAGAACACTGAGTTGTAACGGACTTTTAAGTTTCACTTTTGAGGAAACGTGTCACGGGACCTCTTGATGTGTCAAGAGGTTACGTTTGCAGCTACGCACAGACGGATGTATCCGGTCTTTTATCAAAATAAAACATTTTTCCGACTTTTTTTTTGTTTTCTTTATAAATTCTTTCTCTGCGGCCCGGTACCAAGGGGCCCACGGACCGGTACCGGGCCGCGGCCCGGGGGTTGGGGACCGCTGCTCTAATGCAATTAGTGGGCTTAAGTCAGTAGATTTCATATGATGACATTATTGATGATTTTGCATCAATGAAGGCCAGAAAGGTTACGTTTTAGTTTTAGTTTTGGTTTGTGTTTTCTGTTCTTAGTGCAATAGTGTAATAATTAGATTTTCTTTAGTGTGTTTTTACATGTGTGTTTATTTATTCTATATTGTATTTGTATATTATTCTTAATATTTTATATTATTGTATCTCTGCTCTTGTTCATTTTTTTCTATATCTGATTGTATATATATATTTGGCACTTTTATGCAGAATTGTGTTTTTCAAATGTTCTATTGAAGGATTTGTGCAATTGAGAAAATGGATCTATCAATAGATATATAGTTACTTTATTAATCCTGCAATGGGAAATCTTTTTGCTACAGCAGTATTTATGTAAACAGGTATGCAATACAAAATGCACAATATATACAAAATAGAATAGAATAATAAGAAAAACGCACAATATATAAAAAAATAATATATGTAATCATATGTTGTAGTATTCTTTGATTTGACACTCTGCATACATAATTACGTTTTTAGATTCAGATTTAACTTTATCGTCATTGCACAATAGTACAAGTACAAGGGCAACAACATGCAGTTTTATCATCTGACCAGAAGTGCAAACAAGCAGTAAAAGTGCAGTGAAATGCGCTAGATAAATAATAATAATAAATAAAAGAAAAATAACAGTATGAGTAGTATAAGTAGTCCAACAATATAGACAGTAAGACGGGTGGAATGAGATGCAATATATACAGTCTTTAATATCTAATGTAATACGTTACATCGCTGTAATACATATATATTTGTAATTACATAGGACTGAACCCTTCTCCCACCACTGGATGTCTCGTTTTAGCCTTCGCTTCTTATTTTGAACCAACTGGCGCGCCGTAGCTGGAGAGGCGTTGACTGTTGTGGTGGAAAGAAGCTTTTATTTTCCTCTGCTCCCGACAGCCGCCTGTGTGACACATTACGGTATCTCCTTTATTCTGAATTACACCGAAACAGGAGCGGAGCAGCGCGGCAGCAGAGGCTCGTTAGCACCGGAAGACAGCGGCAGGTAGGCCAGGTGTTGCCGTCGGCCGCTCGCGCGCAGTCCGCCGCTGCTAGCTAGCTGCTTGTGTCCCGGTGTTACGGTTTAACAGGCGACCATGTTAACTGGCGACTTTCGGCCGAACGCGTCTCCTGTTGTCGTCGTTACAGCAGATGTTGAGAATACAAGAGAACACGCAGCTGTCCTCGTGAATGCCGCATTGTTTAATTCTGCAGTTCAACGTCTAACCTTCTCGTCTAAAGTCTCTGGTCAAAACAAACCGGACTAGACGTTGTTGAGTCTTTTCTGGGAAACAATCCACGCGAGTGGAAGCGTCGCTTGTTGTTTATGTGTTGAAACAGGAAGTCAGCAAATTGCCTTTCCTTTGAAATAAAGTTGTTACAAATAACACATAATTACTGTGGAGTCTGTTTTGTGCAAATATCTGTCACGTAAATTAACTATAGTCCACGAAAAAAGAAGAGACAAAAGATATACGTTTAATTAACGGGATTCGAACTCATATCATTGGGTGGAAAAGGTCACAGGTCAGTGGCATTACCACTACACCAGGATAGACATAGTGGATTTTCTTGTGGATTTATAATCAAATCATCTACAACACAGTCAGCAGTCACATGTAAACGGCAGAGAGCCACCAGATCAACTTGACTGTATGAGGCAGATCTTTGTGGTGTTGTCATGAGGTGAAAATACACAATGTGGACAATAACGCAAAGGAGGGAACAAGAAAAGCAGAGCCATAAAATTAAGAATTCAACCAGCCAAGAACACAGATGTGAAACAGTTGAGTTCACTTGAATTTAATAAGAGAAATACATTATCACAACACAATATGTAAACATGGTGCACACTCAAGGTGAACGAATAATATTTGATACAAAGAGTTCATTTTTTTTTTCATTCTTGTTAGTTGTAAGGCTGTGATTTATACCACTTAATATGTGAATATGACAAACTTAATATGGCCAATGCCCATCTTTGAACAGATGGTAAACGATCACATATGGGTGTAATGTTTGGGTATTCATACACTTATGACCATATATAATTTTTGATACACATCATAATGTGTTTGACCACATTGACTTTGTCATATATTCACATGGTTTAGGTGTCCCTTAATAAATTCAACTGAACTCAACTGTTTCACATCTGTGTTCTTGGCTGGTTGAATTCTTAATTTTATGGCTCTGCTTTTCTTGTTCCCTCCTTTGCGTTATTGTCCACATTGTGTATTTTCACCTCATGACAACACCACAAAGATCTGCCTCATTCATTTGTAGTTCTACAAAGACGTTGAATGGTCTGATATCAAACAGCTGTCTATTAGTTTGAGAAAGCAGGATATTGTAAAGCGCTCCAGGTCACGTCAACATGCTCCATGGAGTCGCAGTTGGTCAAGTTGATCTGGTGGCTCTCTGCTGTTTAAATGTGACTGCTGACTGTGTTGTAGATGATTTGATTATAAATCCACAAGAAAATCCACTATGTCTATCCTGGTGTAGTGGTAATGCCACTGACCTGTGACCTTTTCTACCCAATGATATGAGTTCGAATCCCGTTAATTAAACGTTTATCTTTTGTGTCTTCTTTTTTCGTGTACTATAGTTAATTTACGTGACAGATATTTGCACAAAACAGACTCCACAGTCATTATGTGTTATTTGTAACAACTTTATTTCAAAGGAAAGGCAATTTGCTGACTTCCTGTTTCAACACATAAACAACAAGCGACGTTTCCACTCGCGTGGATTGTTTCCCAGAAAAGACTCAACAACGTCTAGTCCGGTTTGTTTTGACCAGAGACTTTAGAAGAGAAGGTTAGACGTTGAACTGCAGAATTAAACAATGCGGCATTCACGAGGACAGCTGCGTGTTCTCTTGTATTCTCAACATCTGCTGTAACGACGACAACAGGAGACGCGTTCGGCCGGAAGTCGCCAGTTAACATGGTCGCCTGTTAAACCGTAACACCGGAGCCCGTTAGCCGGCCGGCTACACGGGACAGCCGCTGCCGGGTTGTGGCGCTTTAAACGGGCACGAAGTGACTGAAGCACGGCCTCCGCCTGGTCCGGTTCAGTGTTCTATGTAAAGAAAAGGACACTTCATGTTGGTGCTAAAGTTAGCAAACTGTGGCTAAACATACATGTTTATATAGCTACAGTGTCCTACTATATGCTAGGTTATATATATGTAAATATATATACATGTTTAAATAGCTACAGTGTCCTACTATATGCTAGGTTATATATATGTAAATATATATACATGTTTATATAGCTACAGTGTCCTACTATATGCTAGGCTATATATATGTAAATATATATACATGTTTATATAGCTACAGTGTCCTACTATATGCTAGGTTATATATATGTAAATATATATACATGTTTATATAGCTACAGTGTCCTACTATATGCTAGGTTATATATATGTAAATATATATACATGTTTAAATAGCTACAGTGTCCTACTATATGCTATTTATGTATGTGTGTGTGTGTGTGTGTGTGTATATATATATATATATATATATATATATAGCTTTTTCATTAAGACAAGATGTAACCTAATGTTGTCCTTTAACTTCAGGTTACTGACTAAAAGCAGTAGCAGTACACAAGTGTTCTCAGGTTTGTGTAGTTAAAGTATCAGCAGTAAAAGTACACAAGTATTATAAGTTAACGTATCAGTAGTAAAAGTACACAAGTAGTATAAGCTTCATGTAGTAAAAGTATCAGCAGTAAAAGTACACAAGTATTATTAGCTTCATGTAGTAAAAGTACACAAGTGTTATAAGCTTTGTGTAGTTAACGTACCAGCAGTAAAAGTACACAAGTATTATGAGCTTCATGTGTATTTCCCCCCTGCAGGTGTTCGGTCCAGGTGTCCAGGTGTCCAGTGACTCCAGTCAGCATGAGCTCTAAAGGAGGAGGCACCGCTCTGACCCGCCGCAACTACAGACTGGCTTCAGACACAGACAAACCCAGAGCCACAGGTGAGACCTGCTGCTGCAAGACTCTGTGTGTACCTGTCACAACAACAACAGATTGATTTACTTCTAACAGCACAAGATGCAGGTACAGGTACAAACACAAGGGGATGAAGACACATGTGAGATGAGGGTACAGACACAGGTGAGATGAAGACACAGGTGAGATGATGACACAGGTACAGACACAGGTGAGATGAAGACACAGGTGAGATGAAGACACAGGTGAGATGATGACACAGGTACAGACACAGGTGAGATGAAGACACAGGTGAGATGAAGACACATGTACAGACACAGGTGAGATGAAGACACAAGTGAGATGATGACACAGGTGAGATGATGACACAGGTACAGACACAGTTTAGATGAAGACACAGGTGAGATGAAGACACAGGTGAGACAAGGACACAGGTACAGACACAAGTGAGATGAGGACACATGTACAGACACAGGTGAGATGAGGACACATGTACAGACACAGGTGAGATGAGGACACAGGTACAGACACAGGTGAGATGAGGACACATGTACAGACACAGGTGAGATGAGGACACATGTACAGACACAGGTGAGATGAGGACACAGGTACAGACACAGGTGAGATGAGGACACATGTACAGACACAGGTGAGATGAGGACACATGTACAGACACAGGTGAGATGAAGACACATGTACAGACACAGGTGAGATGAGGACACATGTACAGACACAGGTGAGATGAGGACACATGTACAGACACAGGTGAGATGAAGACACATGTACAGACACAGGTGAGATGAGGACACAGGTACAGACACAGGTGAGATGAGGACACAGGTACAGACACAGGTGAGATGAAGACACATGTACAGACACAGGTGAGATGAGGACACAGGTACAGACACAGGTGAGATGAGGACACATGTACAGACACAGGTGAGATGAGGACACAGGTACAGACACAGGTGAGATGAGGACACAGGTACAGACACAGGTGAGATGAGGACACAGGTACAGACACAGGTGAGATGAGGACACAGGTACAGACACAGGTGAGATGAGGACACAGGTACAGACACATTGTTGGGTTAATGATTGTCTCTCTGTCTGTCAGGTATCGTGAACGAGAAGTTGCTGAGTGACTACCTGCACCATGTGTTTCCCTCCACCAAACCGGGGCCTGCGCTGGCCTCCCTCAGGTAACACCTGTCCTCTCTCACCTCACTTTGCATCGTCTAACTGAATCTCTGTGCTTTCAACACTCGGATTTGCTTTTATTTGACCGGGTATCTGAGCTGTGTTCAGGGACTTCAGGCTTTTATTGTGAAAGCCGTTGCAGGAAATGCTTTAATATTTGCTGTTCTTCGAGACATGGACACGTCCTCTGAACCGTCCCCTCTAGCGCCACCATGAGGTCCACATGTGTGGTGAAATGTCTCAACATCTAGTGTGTGGAAACCTGTCGGATAAACAAATGTGTTTATCAGTTTGAATTTCTTCCCGGCGTGTTGAGCAACAAATGATAACGAGGTCACAGCTGGTGTCCATGGACTGTTTTTAAAAAGTGGACCAAGGCTCTCTGATTCTGTTCTGGCCGTCGCCGTCAATCACCTTGTAGCCCCGCCCTAAAGCGTCCCCTGCTGTATTGAAGAAGACTTGAAACTAGAGATTGAGACTGGTGTGTTTGTTTTTTTACCCCCTTAAATCTGCAGAACATGATGTGTAGGATACCAGGATGACAATAGTCCAATTTAAAACAAACATTTCACCTGAAACACATCCAGACACGGCGCTGTGGAGGAAAGTCTGGCGACGCGACACCACAGCTGTTGAAACTCAGTACATTCATCTGTGTATTTACCCGAGTGTTGTACCCTGACACGGCTTCTTTCCTTAAGCCAGACAGATTCATGTTACCCCCCCAGCAGCTCTATACATAGACACACACACACACACACACACACACACACACACACACACACACACACACACACACACACACACACACACACACACACACACTGTGTTTCTCGTGTTGACGAGGTCTGAAGGCCACACAGACGAGCTGATGTGTAAAAATAAAGCCACCCTCACTCTGGTAAACTGGAACCACTGAAACTGGCACATACAAAGACAACTATAATTATGTCTCATGACTTTAATACTTAATTATATCACTGACTGTAATGCTTTTCTAGAACCCATGAAAGAGTGATACGCTTTCATGCCCTGTTTGAGTATGACCTCTTGATTGTGTATGTTTTTTCATGCTGAAATTCTTTTCCGAAATTGAGGTTTCAAAAGCGTAGGACACACAGTTTCAAAAAATAAATAAAATAACTTTTTTTTTTTTTTTTTTTTTAAAGGATGGTTTTCCCATATTTCTCCTTTTTTGTTGTTGTTGGCTTTACTCCTAATCATGCAGTCCCTGTTTCCTCTTCCTGTTCCTGCAGGAAGCCTCTTGGCTTCCAGGATCTCGGCGCTCACCTGGAGAGACTGTTGTCCGAGGGAGAACCCGCTGAGGACAGCAGAGGTAAAGTTCACGTCTCCTCCTGCTCGCTCTGTGCTCAAAAAACATTATTTAACAACATCCGTTTATTGATTGGGAAAATTGCTTTAGAAATACAGCAAAACAAATACACAGACAACAAATGCACGAAAAAAATGTAAGAAAATTGCTTTCAATTGCTTTATTTAAAATGTTAATAATCCTCCTTTTAAAACTGTGACGCCGTCTGACAAAAGTTTACGTTTGACAAGTTGACAAAAGCTCAGTTTGGGTTATGAAGGTATATTTGGGCTTTATACGCAAACACACAAAAAATAATTGAGAGCAAATTTCTGGTTTGTAAGTAAGTTATTTGTTAGTTTTGTTTATGAAAGTAGAATTCTTGGCTGTTAAATGTTTTTACTTACAAACCAGAAATTTACTCTCAAAACATTTTTGGGTGCGTAATAAAGCAGGGTTCTTACGGTCACGGAAAACCTGGAAAAGTCATGGAATTTTAAAATGGTTATTTCCATGAAAATGATCCCCAAAGTTTAGTAAAAGTCATGTAAATGTGTTATATTCATGTGTTCATGTAAATGTGTTATATTCATGTGTTCATGTAAATGTGTTACATTCATGTGTTCATGTAAATGTGTTATATTCATGTGTTCATGTAAATGTGTTACATTCATGTGTTCATGACGTTCATTTACGCTGAGTTTGAAATAATGAATATGCTTTTAAAAGAAAGACTCAAAATATAAGCAGGCATACATACAGGCATCTATATAAATGATTATTCTTTTAATCAAACTATTGTCTCATTCATTTGAGTCATTTAAGGTTTACTGTATGCTTTGTGTTCTCACTGTTAGTTTAAATACTACATTTAAAAATCGTGATCGTCACACAGAAACTGAACAAGATGTTTACGGTGTTTGAATCGTCCGTCTGCAGATCAGCCCGTTGAAGGTCGTCTGGGTCCTCAGCCGGTCGTCCTGGATCACACCAGCGGCTTCGAAGGACTTCTCTTCGTGGACGACGACCTGCTGGGGGTGAGATCAAGATCTGTGTTTTATTAGACCTTCCACGCCTTCCTGCATCAGAGGAAATACTTTACTGGACGATTCATTCGTAAACACACGATTCTGAAGCGAGAGAAACGTCTCCGTGAGGATTTAATGGAGATGAGTTCGAGGGAAACTGATCAGTCAGCTGACAACAGAAGATTTAGATTTAAAGCCTCCAGCTGTCTGTTTCGTTTTAATGACTATACATATATAATGTTCAAGAGAATAACAGAGCTCATGGTGTTTTGAAACGTACATTTAAAGACACTGAACCTGTGAGATTGATTCTGTATTTCAGTTCAAGTATCTGGGAACTGTCAGCGATGAGTTCTCTGATTTAAGCCCCACATCCGTAGACTCGTTCACTGCCGACATTTTCTGTCGCTACCTTGCTAATTCCACCGCGCTTTCATTAGCAATGAAAGCGCGGTGGAATTAGCAAGGTAGCTAGCTAACTATTCAAATGTAACGACTGAATGCTCCGTCATCTGCACGCCGTGGTCGCTATCACGCGAAAAAGTGATAACTTTTGTGCTGAATCGTTGTTGTATTTTTAACCAGTGATTAGCAAGCTAGCTAAGTAGCTAGCCTCCCACTAGCTAGCTTCCTAATCCCACCACGCTTCACTGGTATCAGCAACATTCTCTTTGCATCTCTGAAAAGCTTCGCTAGAGCCTCGAATCACAGTTCATCTTCTCAAATGTGGCACACAACAACAACAACAACAACAACAGCAACAACAACAACAACAGCAACAACAACAGCAACAACAACAACAACAGCAACAACAACAACAGCAACAACAACAACAGCAGCAACAACAACAACAACAGCAACAACAACAACAGCAACAGCAACAACAACAGCAACAACAACAGCAACAACAACAACAACAGCAACAACAACAACAACAACAGCAGCAACAGCAACAACAACAACAACAGCAGCAACAACAACAACAACAACAGCAACAACAACAACAGCAGCAGCAGCAACAGCAACAACAACAGCAACAACAGCAACAACAACAACAGCAGCAGCAACAACAACAACAACAACAACAACAACAGCAGCAGCAGCAGCATTCAACGGGGTCTTTAAGGGTCTTTACTTACATCTTCACAAGGAGCCCTGAGATTTATTCAACTTATCCAGGACCCAAGGGTGGGAAAACATGATCAGGGATGATGAAAAATACATTTTGAGACAGACGGTAGACCATGCCTGATTTAAATTAATGAATACAACTGTAACATTAATCTCTGACAAAGTTGTCTCGACTGAATTAAGACTTCAGCTGTTAAACAACCTCCTGCATCATGGCGAGTTGGTTCTCTCTGGATCTAAAATGACGTGCGGGCACATCTGGCCGTCGATGTTTCAGACGTCATATTTCATTTTAAATTGCTATTAGTGTGTTTTTGTGTCTGGATAACTTTTGCTGTGTCTTGACTGGAACGCATTTGAAAAATAGATCTCAATAAGACTCTCCTGGTTAAATAACTAAAGTAAAATGCTTTAATCCATCACGTTGTTGTTGTTGTGCAGGATTATAATCGATGGCAGCGAGAAGGTAGTATAGGAGATAGTATAGGAGTTCCTGCATTAAATGTGTTTCAATGGTTTCGATTCTAATTCTTCTTTCTGTGTTTTAGGTCATCGGCCACAGCAACTTCAGCTCCATCAGAGCCACCACGTGTGTTTACAAAGGTGAGTCCTGTCCAGAGGACCTTCTCTCATGGTTAACGTGGTTTAATAATGAACCCAAAGTACTTCTCAGTCCTCGTCTTTACCGACGGCGCCGTGCGGCTGCATCAGAATAACGTTTAGTGTCCTTACACAACATTTATTACTTATTGTTTCTGCAGGGAAATGGGCCTACGAGGTGCTGATCTCCTCCCAGGGTCTGATGCAGATCGGGTGGTGTACACTCAACTGTCGCTTCAACCAGGAGGTGCACACACACACACACACACACACACACACACACACACACTGCTCGATATTCTCATGTTCACAAAATCTGTTGTCAATCATACTAAAAATGAAAATAAATTGCAACCTGAAACATTGTGTGTGTGTGTGTGTGTGTGCTGTATATTGTGTGTGTGTGTGTGTCTCAGGAGGGCGTTGGCGACACTCCGGACTCTTACGCCTACGACGGGAACCGAGTGAGAAAGTGGAACGTGACGACGACTAACTACGGAAAGGTGAACGAGGCGCCGGACTCTAAATCTCAGACGTTCCTCTTCAGACTTCGTTTGCTTCTCTTCTGTCGCCTCGGTGCTGACGGCCGGTTGTGTGGTTGTGTGTTTGTGTGTTTGTGTGTCCTCAGTCGTGGGCGGCCGGAGACATCGTCAGCTGCTTGATCGACCTGGACGAGGGAACCATCACATTCTGCTTGTAAGTAAATGAACTCTATTCAGTTGTGAGCTGTTTACTCTTTAAAGCCTCAGTTCAACATTTAGTGAAATGCTCTACTTCACGTTGACACCACTCCCATGCCGGTACTTAGCTTAGCTTAGCTTAGCATACAGCCTGGAAACGAGGGGAAGCGGCTAGCCCGGCTCATTCCAAAGGTAACAAACACACAAAGCTTCAGTGTGAAAACGACATGTCAGGATTTTACAGGTGATTTTGTGCAACTTCCTGCTGGTTGCATGAATAAATAATTATAATAATAATAAATAAATAATCCATCACCTCCGCAGAACCACAGCATGCCACGTGTACACTTTAGTTTTTGGACAATTTAAAGGAACCGGATACAAGAGTGAGCTTCAGAGGAGCTGGGAGGTGGAGTTTGTTACCTTTGGACAGAGCAAGGCTAGCTTGTTTCCCCTTGTTTCCGGTCTTTATGCTAAGCTAAGCTAACCTACTGCTGGCTGTAGCTTCATCTTTACTGTACAGACGTGAGAGTGGCATCAATCTGAACACACAACCCTGTCTATACGTATACCGATATATACAAAAAAAACATATCCGTCCACACTAGAATGCTAACGCTAATCCCAAATGCTCAATGGCAATAACCACGAATACGTCCAATACCAGAGAAGAAGATGTGGAGGGAACTTCTTTTGGCGTTATTTACAATTCAAACAATAGTATTTAATCATGTATTTATTCATATGTATTTGACTCCTCTTTCTGGGACACGGCTCAAGGTGCTTTGGTGAAAAATTATACCTTCGTTGTTGTTTGGCACGAATTGAGGCACGAATGTCATTGTCAAGCTCCTCTTTCCACGTCGACAGGTCTACGGGTACAAAGAAACCCGAGTTTTGAAAAGTATACACCTCAGAAGGAGTTTAAAAATATATACATAAAAACTCTCTTTTTGCGCGTGAACGAGAGGCTGAAGCATAGAAGAAAGTTTCAATTTTCAACGAAATATTCGTATAGTTTTTAGTTTTAGAAAAGGACTTAAATGTCGATCTAGCAATTGACTGACATGCAGTATAATTACAGGATAAAATGTGAAGGAAAAGTACAGGAGAATGTCAAAATAAAGTTTTTTTTTTATGTTTTCTTTGTACTTTGCACGTCAATAGATTTTCCTCAAACTGTTGTTTTTGTCATGAATACTTTAACAAAAATACTGCGATGTGATAAAAGCAACAACATTCGTAACAAGGTGAATCAACCAATCAATTATGTCTACATTCGTAAGGAGTGGAAAACTTTATTTCTCCTTTCAACATTGACAAAGTTTGAGTTTTGTGTATTCGTGTCGGCCCCGGAGTGTAAAAGTCAGCAGCACCCATATTGTGTCTAAGTTGGTTTGCTCCATGTCTCTTTTGTGTGTCTTCACACTGTGTGTGTGTGTGTGTGTGTGTGTGTGTGTGTGTGCTCAGGAACGGCCAGTCCCTGGGCACGGCGTTCACCAACATTAAGATGGGTCCGGGCGTCGCCTACTTTCCGGCCATCAGCCTCTCCTTTAAAGAGTCGGTGGCTTTTAACTTCGGCAGCAGACCGCTCAGATATCCTTTTTCAGTCCGCAGCCGGCGGCGTTTCCTCTTCGTTTCATACGTTGGAAATGGAGAAACTTAACACACCTCTTCCTGGTTTACCTGGTCAGTGTTGGTCTTTAACCTGAGTGTGATCACGTACCCGGTGGACGGCTACCTGCCCCTCCAGAACCCCCCGACGACAGACCTGATGAAGGCTCACAAGCTGCTGGGCTACATCAAGAATGTCCTCTCCACGTCCATCGACGCACAGGTAGGAACAGGTGTTCTGTACACAGGTAGGAACAGGTGTTCTGTACACAGGTAGGAACAGGTGTTCTGTACACAGGTAGGAACAGGTGTTCTGTACACAGGTAGGAACAGGTGTTCTGTACACAGGTGGTAACAGGTGTTCTGTACACAGGTGGTAACAGGTGTTCTGTACACAGGTAGGAACAGGTGTTCTGTACACAGGTAGGAACAGGTGTTCTGTACACAGGTGGTAACAGGTGTTCTGTATACAGGTGGGAACAGGTGGTCTTTACACAGGTAGGAACAGGTGTTCTGTACACAGGTAGGAACAGGTGTTCTGTACACAGGTAGGAACAGTTGGTCTGTACACAGGTAGGAACAGGTGACCTTTACACAGGTAGGAACAGGTGTTCTGTACACAGGTAGGAACAGTTGGTCTGTACACAGGTAGGAACAGGTGTTCTGTACACAGGTGGTGACAGGTGTTCTGTACACAGGTGGTAACAGGTGTTCTGTACACAGGTGGTGACAGGTGTTCTGTACACAGGTGGTAACAGGTGTTCTGTACACAGGTGGTAACAGGTGTTCTGTATACAGGTGGGAACAGGTGGTCTTTACACAGGTAGGAACAGGTGGTCTTTACACAGGTAGGAACAGGTGTTCTGTACACAGGTAGTAACAGGTGTTCTGTACACAGGTGGTAACAGGTGTTCTGTATACAGGTGGGAACAGGTGGTCTTTACACAGGTAGGAACAGGTGGTCTTTACACAGGTAGGAACAGGTGTTCTGTACACAGGTAGTAACAGGTGTTCTGTACACAGGTGGTAACAGGTGTTCTGTACACAGGTAGGAACAGGTGTTCTGTACACAGGTGGGAACAGGTGTTCTGTACACATGTGGTAACAGGTGGTCTGTACACAGGTAGGAACAGGTGTTCTGTACACAGGTAGGAACAGGTGTTCTGTACACAGGTAGGAACAGTTGGTCTGTACACAGGTAGGAACAGGTGACCTTTACACAGGTAGGAACAGGTGTTCTGTACACAGGTAGGAACAGTTGGTCTGTACACAGGTAGGAACAGGTGACCTTTACACAGGTAGGAACAGGTGTTCTGTACACAGGTAGGAACAGGTGTTCTGTACACAGGTAGGAACAGGTGTTCTGTACACAGGTAGGAACAGTTGTTCTGTATACAGGTAAGAACAGGTGTTCTGTACACAGGTGGTAACAGGTGTTCTGTACACAGGTGGTAACAGGTGTTCTGTATACAGGTAGGAACAGGTGTTCTGTACACAGGTGGTAACAGGTGTTCTGTACACAGGTGGTAACAGGTGTTTTGTATACAGGTGTGAACAGGTGGTCTTTACACAGGTAGGAACAGGTGGTCTTTACACAGGTAGGAACAGGTGTTCTGTACACAGGTGGTAACAGGTGTTCTGTACACAGGTAGGAACAGGTGGTCTGTACACAGGTGGTAACAGGTGTACTGTACACAGGTAGGAACAGTTGTTCTGTATACAGGTAAGAACAGGTGTTCTGTACACAGGTGGTAACAGGTGTTCTGTACACAGGTGGTAACAGGTGTTCTGTATACAGGTAGGAACAGGTGTTCTGTACACAGGTGGTAACAGGTGTTCTGTACACAGGTGGTAACAGGTGTTTTGTATACAGGTGTGAACAGGTGGTCTTTACACAGGTAGGAACAGGTGGTCTTTACACAGGTAGGAACAGGTGTTCTGTACACAGGTGGTAACAGGTGTTCTGTACACAGGTAGGAACAGGTGGTCTGTACACAGGTGGTAACAGGTGTACTGTACACAGGTAGGAACAGTTGTTCTGTATACAGGTAAGAACAGGTGTTCTGTACACAGGTGGTAACAGGTGTTCTGTACACAGGTGGTAACAGGTGTTCTGTATACAGGTAGGAACAGGTGTTCTGTACACAGGTGGTAACAGGTGTTCTGTACACAGGTGGTAACAGGTGTTCTGTATACAGGTAGGAACAGGTGTTCTGTACACAGGTGGTAACAGGTGTTCTGTACACAGGTGGTAACAGGTGTTCTGTATACAGGTGTGAACAGGTGGTCTTTACACAGGTAGGAACAGGTGGTCTTTACACAGGTAGGAACAGGTGTTCTGTACACAGGTGGTAACAGGTGTTCTGTACACAGGTAGGAACAGGTGGTCTGTACACAGGTGGGAACAGGTGTTCTGTACACAGGTGGGAACAGGTGTCCTGTGCAGTAAATGACTGTATATTAGATTAAACGAGTTGTAACCGTCCGCTAACGGAGAGCATCAGCCGGGTTCTCCTGTTCCTGTGAACGTACCGTTGCCTCTCCGTCTGAATGACTGCTGTGTTGCTGTCCGGCTGCAGGAGGACCGGCTGCTGGAGAAGGACTGCTCCGCCTGGAGGCTCCACGGAGAACCCACAGTCCTCGTCACCCTGGCTCACATCTTCAACCACTTCGCTCCACTCATGGTATATATATATATATTTATATATATAGCTTCATTTAAAGGGACCATGTACAGTTAAAACATACATGTCACCATTTGATGCAATGTACCAGATTGTAGCTTCAGCTAATTTGCATCTTGGCAGATCATAACAAACATAAATAAAGACAAACAGTACAGGATGAAAGACACAATACAACATTATATGTGGTGAGAAGAACACACAATACACACAATACAAAGATACAGTACAGCACATTAAAAGTAAGTCATAATAGTGACACGACTTCCTTTCTTTGTGGTCTTCTGGTCGCCTGACCATGTTCAGATGGTTCCATTTCTTTATGTGCATTTGACCCCCAAAAGGTAAACATCTATACTTAATAGTTGTTGTTGTTTACAGTGTAAAGTGTACCTGGTGGAGGACGTGCTGATGAACTTCCTGTTGGGCATTCTGGAGGGAGGCGGCTCAGTAGATGAACATCAGCTCATACAGCAGCTCCTGGACCTCTTCTGGCTCCTGATGGAGGTAAACACACCCAAACCAGTCAAAACCAGTTTTCACAACAAAGTGTACCTGAAGAAAGTGACAGGGGTCAAAGGTCGCAGTGCCAAACAAATGTTTTATCGTCTTTTCCACAAGACAGAACAAGACACATCAAAAAGTACATATTTCAAATAGATATCAGTGGCATGTTTTGTTGTTTACTGACCGTTTCTCAGCAGAAATAACAACAACAGGGACACTTTTGATTAATTCAACTGAGGGATTCTACACTTTATCTACTACTACTGTTTATTTGTTAATCTCATTGGTCGTAGCTGTCATTGCTTTACTTTTAGTTGAGTAAGCCACGTTTTCTTTTATCGCCATTTGATTCTAGTTGTCTGCGTTTGTTGTGCAATGCTCCTCGGCACGAAATGAGGGCTCTCCCTCAGTGTGTTCTTAAATAAAATAAAACAGACAAAACAGGGAAAGTAGCAGCTGAGTTAATGACACATCTTTAGGATAACTAACTATACAAGTACGCGCTGACTCACAGCGGCCTGATGGCTACTGAACACGCCTGACACGAGCAAAGCATTTTCACTTTTTACTATCCAAGTTTTCTGATTTCTCCTCTTTGTTCAACGTCTGTCTGTCCCTATGTCTGTCTGTCTGTCTGTCTGTCTGTCTGTCCCTCTGTCTGTCTGTCTGTCCCTCTGTCTGTCTGTCCCTCTGTCTGTCTGTCTGTCTGTCCCTCTGTCTGTCTGTCTGTCTGTCTGTCCCTCTGTCTGTCTGTCTGTCTGTCTGTCCCTCTGTCTGTCTGTCTGTCTGTCTGTCTGTCCCTCTGTCTGTCCCTCTGTCTGTCTGTCCCTCTGTCTGTCCCTCTGTCTGTCTGTCTGTCTGTCTGTCTGTCTGTCCCTCTGTCTGTCCCTCTGTCTGTCTGTCCCTCTGTCTGTCCCTCTGTCTGTCTGTCTGTCTGTCTGTCTGTCTGTCCCTCTGTCTGTCTGTCTGTCTGTCCGTCTGTCCCTCTGTCTGTCCCTCTGTCTGTCCCTCTGTCTGTCTGTCTGTCTGTCTGCAGGACTATGAAGTGAACGAGTGTCTGAAGCAGCTGATGATGTCGCTGCTGAGAGCTTACCGCTTCTCCCCCATCATCCCTGATCTGGGCTTCCAGGTAGGACCCTGATCAGTGATTTTTACTTTTAACAGACATTACATGCTGTATATTGTGGTGTTAGTACTTTCTTGAAAGTAATTTCTGGTCTTTGAATCCCTCCTGACTGCAGTGAAGTGTTTTCATGTTCAGTCTCTGACTTCAATGCGTTTCAGATCCACTACCTGCGCTTGACGACGGCCATCCTGCACCACGAGAAGTCCAGGAAGTACCTGCTCAACAACGTCTTATATCCTCCTGCCTCTTAAAGGGACAGTACGGGTCTTTTTGAAGCGTGTTTGCACAAGCTGCTTCTGCACAGAGTTCAGACGGGAGCAAACCATGTGCTGCTGTGGACGTATGTTAGACGTCTAGAGGAATCAATATCACTTTAAGTGTACTCTATATTTAGAATATTTGTACTGCTTTACCTCGCTGTCGGGCGGACATTGGTGACGAGGAACGCTCTCCTTATAGCCGCCAGACTGCATTAGAAAAAACTGTCATTTTAACACGTAAGTTGCCTGGATCGGCTAGTTTGATGGTGCTATTGTGTGATGTTAAACACCAAGATATCAGGACAATCTAATGTTGTCAGCGGTCCCCCTGAATATAGAATTAGAAAATAAATATAGATACACGTGACAGTAGATGTATTTTTAATCGTAGGTGAAAGAGAAAGCTAATGGGCTGTTTTTAGTCTTGGTTGAAGGCAAAATTCCTGAATCTGAGTTTGTGTTTAAATGAAGCCACAATAATAATAACTAATAGTAAATAGTAATGTATTTTCTGTAGTTATCTGTTAATCTCCTGAGATGTGCAGTGAACATTTAGGGAAACCCGATGAACTCTGGGATGCCTCGTAGATTCATTTACTCTTCTTCAGGGCAGTCGTCTTCATCTATTTAAAGGTTTTACTAAAACCAGCGCAGACTTCTGAAATGACTCCAGTCTGGATTTAAAAAAGTGTGAGTCTGTTTCCAGAGAGGAGTCAGTACAGAATACGCTTCCCGTCTCGACTCGGGGGCTGAAACACATCGTCACTATTCCCCTTAACAGAAGTTCACGTTCGATGTTCTGCGCTCAGTCGTGTTTTTCTACATCAAGACCCCTCTGAGAGTGAAGGAGGCGGGGCTAGAGGAGCTCATCCCGACCACCTGGTGGCCCACGCACTTCGACAAGGAGGTAAGGGCCCGACCTCGGGCGACTTGAGCCTCAACGGGACACAAATACTTTCAGGAGTAAATCTACGATGTTTATTAGAGCTGTGGCAGAAGATGCACATGTTTCAAATAAATAAAATATTGTTGATGGACGTAGTTTACGATTAAACAAATAAATACAAAAGCTTTATTTAGTCAGAAGCAACAATTCCTGTAGTTTTATTTATTGAGTGCTGACGGAGCATTATTTCAGAGATATGTTCATATTGTTATGTCTAATAATCTGAAGGTTAAAGAGAGATCAGGTTAATTCACGGTCTAAATTGTACTTTTGGACTTTCTCTCCGGTTTTGTCTTCTTTTTTTTTATGATTAATGTATTGCCGTCTTACAGCAACTCGCATTTATTTTTTTAACCTAGAAAGTTAGATATTTGGGGTTTTGTCCAATGACGACTGCGGTGAAGGCAGATAAGGCCGACTAATAATTTTATTTGCAGGATTCTTACTTTCATGGAAAACCTGGAAAAGTCATGGAATTTTAAAATGGTTATTTCCAGGCCTGGAAATGTCCTTGGTAAAAATTAAAGGTCATGGAAATTTGGTAAAAATAAGGTCATGGAAATTTGGTAAAAAATTGTCATGGAAATTTGGTAAAAAATAATCATGGACATTTGGTAAAAAATAAAGTCATGGAAATTTGGAAAAAAATAAAAAGTCATGGAAATTTGGTAAAAAAAATAAAAAGTCATGGAAATTTGGTGAAAAATAAAAAGTCATGGAAATTTGGTGAAAAATAAAAAGTCATGGAAATTTGGTAAAAATAAAGTCATGGAAATTTGGTGAAAAATAAAGTCATGGAAATTTGGTAAAAAATTAAAGGTCATGGAAATTTGGTAAAAAATTAAAGGTCATGGAAATTTGGTAGAAATAAAGTCATGGAAATTTGGTGACAAATAAAGTCATGGAAATTTGGTGAAAAATAAAGTCATGGAAATTTGGTAAAAAATTAAAGGTCATGGAAATTTGGTAAAAAATTAAAGGTCATGGAAATTTGGTAAAAATAAAGTCATGGGAATTTGGTGAAAAATTAAAGGTCATTGAAATTTGGTAAAAAATTAAAGGTCATGGAAATTTGGTAGAAATAAAGTCATGGAAATTTGGTAAAAAATAAAGTCATGGAAATTTGGTAAAAATTAAAAGTCATGGAAATTTGGTGAAAAATAAAGTCATGGAAATTTGGTGAAAAATAAAGTCATGGAAATTTGGTAAAAAATTAAAGTCATGGAAATTTGGTAAAAATTAAAAGTCTTGGAAATTTGGTAAAAATAAAGTCATGGAAATTTGGTGAAAAATTAAAGGTCATTGAAATTTGGTAAAAAATTAAAGGTCATGGAAATTTGGTAGAAATAAAGTCATGGAAATTTGGTGAAAAATAAAAAGTCATGGAAATTTGGTACAAATAAAGTCATGGAAATTTGGTGAAAAATAAAAAGTCATGGAAATTTGGTAAAAAATAAAAAGTCATGGAAATTTGGTAAAAAATAAAAAGTCATGGAAATTTGGTGAAAAATTTAAGGTCATGGAAATTTGGTAGAAATAAAGTCATGGAAATTTGGTGACAAATAAAGTCATGGAAATTTGGTAAAAAATTAAAGGTCATGGAAATTTGGTAAAAAATTAAAGGTCATGGAAATTTGGTAGAAATAAAGTCATGGAAATTTGGTGACAAATAAAGTCATGGAAATTTGGTGAAAAATAAAGTCATGGAAATTTGGTAAAAAATTAAAGGTCATGGAAATTTGGTAAAAAATTAAAGGTCATGGAAATTTGGTAAAAATAAAGTCATGGGAATTTGGTGAAAAATTAAAGGTCATTGAAATTTGGTAAAAAATTAAAGGTCATGGAAATTTGGTAGAAATAAAGTCATGGAAATTTGGTAAAAAATAAAGTCATGGAAATTTGGTAAAAATTAAAAGTCATGGAAATTTGGTGAAAAATAAAGTCATGGAAATTTGGTGAAAAATAAAGTCATGGAAATTTGGTAAAAAATTAAAGTCATGGAAATTTGGTAAAAATTAAAAGTCTTGGAAATTTGGTAAAAATAAAGTCATGGAAATTTGGTGAAAAATTAAAGGTCATTGAAATTTGGTAAAAAATTAAAGGTCATGGAAATTTGGTAGAAATAAAGTCATGGAAATTTGGTGAAAAATAAAAAGTCATGGAAATTTGGTACAAATAAAGTCATGGAAATTTGGTGAAAAATAAAAAGTCATGGAAATTTGGTAAAAAATAAAAAGTCATGGAAATTTGGTAAAAAATAAAAAGTCATGGAAATTTGGTGAAAAATTTAAGGTCATGGAAATTTGGTAGAAATAAAGTCATGGAAATTTGGTGACAAATAAAGTCATGGAAATTTGGTAAAAATTAAAAGTCATGGAAATGTCATGGAGATCCAGTCATGGAGATCCAGTCATGGAGATCCAGTCATGGAGATCCAGTGGTCAGAATGTGTAATGAACTGCGTTCGTCTCTCAGGGGAAAGACGAGCGGGAGCCCAAAGACGAGAGCGCAGACGAGCGTCTGAGGCGGAGGGCGTACGAGAGAGGCTGCCAGAGGCTGAAGAAGAGGATCGAAGGTGAAGCTTTCCTTTCCTTGAAGGTCCAACTCGGTTTCTTTATTCCACAAACGTCAAACCGGCCTCACAGCTTCTGCGTCACATCGTCTGCAAAGAGTTTTTTCTGTAGTTTAAATACGTTGGAGAGAACTTTAGATTTAGTTTAGTGATTTACAGCCGGATGTCTGTGTGACCTCAGCTCATCTCTAGGGAATGAAACTAACCTCCAACCAGCAAGAGCACATTTACTAAATACTATGCCTGAGCACAGAGTGGAGGTACTTGTACTTTACTTGAGTATTTACTTTTCATTCCATTTTCTACTTCTGCTCCAATACAGCTTACAAAGAATAGTACCTTTACTTGTAACAAAGTACTTTTACTGTGGTATTAGTACTTTAACTTGCAACAAAGTATTTTTACTGTGTGGTATTAGTACTTTA
>NC_136593.1:2428504-2471004 GCF_910589615.1 Taurulus bubalis | reverse complement strand
CCAGATTTCACTAAATGTTTGTAATGGAAATTTGGTTTGAAGTCTAAAATATAGAGACTAGTGAGTGGGAAACGCATGTTGATGGACTCACAATGTACGAGAAACTGAGCTCTGTCTCTGACAGCGGCCGTTTGGCGCGGCGGCGGTGGGCGGGGCTCTGGCTCGGCCCAGCTGGTTGAGCTCGCCCACGCTGGGCCGAGCCAACCGCTTCCTGAGCACGGCCGCCGTCAGCCTCATGACCCCCAGACGACCCCTGACGCAGCCGGAGAAGGTGAAGGTCCGCACCCTGGCCGTGGAGCAGAGGACGGAGGAGGACAGTGAGTCACTGAGCGAGGGGAAGATGGCGTCACTTTAACGTCACAGGGGCGTGTTCTACGCTGATGACGTCACTTTAACGTCTTCAGGGGCGTGTTCTACCCTGATGATGTCACTTTAACGTCTTCAGGGGCGTGTTCTACCCTGATGACGTCACTTTAACGTCATAGGGGGCGTGTTCTACCCTGATGACATCACTTTAACGTCATAGGGGGCGTGTTCTACCCTGATGACGTCACTTTAACGTCATAGGGGGCGTGTTCTACCCTGATGACGTCACTTTAACGTCATAGGGGCGTGTTCTACCCTGATGACGTCACTTTAACGTCATAGGGGCGTGTTCTACCCTGATGACGTCACTTTAACGTCATAGGGGCGTGTTCTACCCTGATGACGTCACTTTAACGTCTTCAGGGGCGTGTTCTACCCTGATGACGTCACTTTAACGTCATAGGGGCGTGTTCTACCCTGATGACGTCACTTTAACGTCATAGGGGCGTGTTCTACGCTGATGACGTCACTTTAACGTCATAGGGGCGTGTTCTACCCTGATGACGTCACTTTAACGTCATAGGGGCGTGTTCTACGCTGATGACGTCACTTTAACGTCATAGGGGCGTGTTCTACCCTGATGACGTCACTTTAACGTCATACGGGCGTGTTCTACCCTGATGACGTCACTTTAACGTCTTCAGGGGCGTGTTCTACCCTGATGACGTCACTTTAACGTCTTCAGGGGCGTGTTCTACCCTGATGACGTCACTTTAACGTCATAGGGGCGTGTTCTACCCTGATGACATCACTTTAACGTCATAGGGGCGTGTTCTACCCTGATGACGTCACTTTAACGTCATAGGGGCGTGTTCTACCCTGATGACGTCACTTTAACGTCATAGGGGCGTGTTCTACCCTGATGACGTCACTTTAACGTCATAGGGGGCGTGTTCTACCCTGATGACGTCACTTTAACGTCATAGGGGCGTGTTCTACCCTGATGACGTCACTTTAACGTCATAGGGGCGTGTTCTACCCTGATGACGTCACTTTAACGTCATAGGGGGCGTGTTCTACCCTGATGACGTTAAAGTGATGTCATCATGGGCGTGTTCTACACTGATGACATCACTTTTACGTCTTCAGGAGGCCACAGAGGAACCTGGCTATTATTAACTAGTGTAGAAAGCCTTATTAAAGTCAGTGTGATTCCTATTTATTTATTATTGACCCGAGCAGCTGGGTACAAAAACAAATCCCCCTTTTCTCTCTCTCTTCACCCTGTAGTCGAGGGAAGCCATGGTAACGACGGCCTGTTGTTGGGGCGACCGCTGGAGGAGCCCGACCAGCCAATCGCGGACAAATCCCTGCTGGAGATCGTCGACGGCATCGTGATGATGTACAACTTGAGCGTCCACCAGCAGCTCGGAAAGGTGAGGCTCTGTTTTAGAGTAGAGTTTAATTTACATCTCAAACTATGAGAAACAGCCTTTAATACCTTTTATATAGTTATATATATATATATATATATATATATATATATATATATATATATATATATATATATATATATATATATATATATTTATATATGTATATATATATATTTATATATATATTTATATATTTATATATTTATATATATTTCTTTTATTTAATTTATATATTGTTTAATATATAATGATATATATATATATATATATATATATATATATATATATATAAATAAATGTATTGTATATAAAAAATATTAAAACATATTATATATATATATACATATATATTTTCTTTTTTAAATGTATAATTTTTTATATATAATGATTTATTTATATTCATTGAAATATATATATATATCTTATTTAATTTATATATTGTTTAATATATAATGATATATATATATATATTCATTTATTTATTTATATATATAAATAAATGTATTGTATATAAAAAATATTAAAAAATATTATATATATATATACATATATATTTTCTTTTTTAAATGTATAATTTTTTATATATAATGATTTATTTATATACATTGAAATATATATATATATATATATATATATATATATATATATATATATATATATATATATATATATATATACGTATTGTTGATGTAAAACCAGTCCAAAATGGGCTGTCATCAACTAATTAAAATACGGCTTGATAACACAGAATGACAACAACAGTTCATGTGGTGCTTTTAATGTTGAAAAAGCAACAAGGCATCCCCAGGTAACCAGCCACTGATCCTCTAGACATTCTCAAGTCCACAGAAAAGAGAATAAAATGATTGTATTTTAGTTCTTGGTGAGAGTTGCTCGTCCCCGGCCTCGCTTGCCACGTGTCCTCGGGAAAGTCACTTGAACCCAGAATTGCTCCAAATTGCCATAAACGTTTCTTTAGAGTCCTGATGGTGCAGGTGGCTCCGCACCAGAAAACCACCTCCATCAAACCCTCCGTCCACTTGGAACCAGTTTCTAACTCCTTCAGTCCCTCGGACACGAACACACCGGTGACCCCGGTGACCCCGGTGACTGGCCTTTTACGGTCTTCAGTTTCTTTTTCAAAATGAATCTCTCTGGTTCTCCTGAACCGATGACGACGCCTCTCCTTCTCCCCGCTGTCTGTGATTGGTTCATCTCTTTTTAAACCGCTCGGCTTGAGTCGGAGATTGTTCCGACCTCTTCACCTCTTTGTTATTGTCACGTCCCTTTTCTAATTTAAAAAATACAACCCACCAGATCTGAACGTAGCCACAGCCTTAGAGCTCTGTGTTGTGATATATGTGTTGTGTTGTGATATATATATATATATATATATATATATATATATATATATATATATATTAGTTCTATCGCTGCTTGGAAATGTGTTTTTCTTCACGAGATAGGTTTTTGGATTGGTCGTCATCTCACAGATTGTTGTGATAAGCAGTTGCTGCAATACATTGATCAATTTATGAGCCTCGTGCTCGGAGAAGAATGTTTTTACTTCAGAGGGAAGGTTTGATCTGTTTTGTTAAGTAGAGAAGTGTTGTGTGTTTGTGTGTCAACACAAGCTGCTGGACTCTGTGTTATCGACCTACATCCTCACTGGTTTCTGGTTGTGCAGCTGAAGTTGCTCCACTGGTTTCTAGTTGTGCAGCTGAAGTTGCTCCACTGGTTTCTAGTTGTGCAGCTGAAGTTGCTCCACTGGTTTCTAGTTGTGCAGCTGAAGTTGCTCCACTGGTTTCTAGTTGTGCAGCTGAAGTTGCTCCACTGGTTTCTAGTTGTGCAGCTGAAGTTGCTCCACTGGTTTCTAGTTGTGCAGCTGAAGTTGCTCCACTGGTTTCTAGTTGTGCAGCTGAAGTTGCTCCACTGGTTTCTAGTTGTGCAGCTGAAGTTGCTCCACTGGTTTCTGGTTGTGCGGCTGAAGTTGCTCCACTGGTTTCTAGTTGTACGGCTGAAGTTGCTCCACTGGTTTCTAGTTGTGCAGCTGACGTTGCTCCACTGGTTTCTAGTTGTACAGCTGAAGTTGCTCCACTGGTTGTACAGTTGAAGTTGCTCCACCGGTTTCTAGAGATTCTGGATATTTCTCCACTTTCTCTGGCCGCCTCACTTGGGTTGCAGCAATAATTGCTGTGTGTTGCCCACCGCGTGTTCTTCCTGCAGATGGTGGTGGTTTCAGACGACGTCCACGAATACGCCGTCGCTCTGAAGGACACCGAGGAGAAGATCGCACGATGCCCTGCACGAGTAAGAGTGTGTGTGTGTGTGTTTGTGTGTGTGTGTGTGTGTTTGTGTGTGTGTGTGTGTGTGTGTGTTCTTGTCCTCAGTCTGTGTCAAAACATTTCTAAATATTTAACGCCTGTGTGCCTCGCGGCTCGTTATGAAGTCCGTGATTTATTTTAGTTTCGGCGCTCCGGTCTCAGATAATTGGCTCCGGGCAACGCGCCGTCAGCCGGGTTGCTCGTCTCGTTGCCGTCTCACGGGACTCCAGTGTCACCGGCAAACTTAACCGCGGCTTCACCGCAGGACAAAGCTCCACCGTCATGCGCGTTTGAGTAATAAAGAGAGAGGGAGACTTTTAGGACGGTGCAAATCGGATTGCGATTAACTTTGGTTTGAAACGGCACTTTCTTCATACTGTAGAAAGGAGTCGTATTAATCACTGATGAACTGATAATAGTTGAGGCAGCCGGTAAACAAAAAGGAGAATTTAACAAACAACGGAGTCAGTCGATAATTTGAATGACGTCAAATCAATCCGTGTGGAGATGTAAGCTGAAACGCTCGTGAGATGAGACCTTTAAATATAATTATATATAATGTAAATAAATATTAAACTCATGATTTTCTTGGAAACGATGTGCATTCGTAACAAATGTTGCACAAAACCAAAAATGCGTTTTACAAAATGGTGACTTGAATTTAGAAGAAGAACAGTAGATAAATCTACAACACTTACCTGTGGTACCCGCAGAGAAAGAATGAATGAAAAAACCTTTTATTTTGAAAAATGACCGGACACATCCGTCTGTGTGTAACACACTTACGTGACACGTTAAAATGAAACTCAAAAGTCCGTTTCAACTCGGTGTTCTGGATTAAAATCCAGGCAGAATATCCTGATATCACCACAAAAGCTCTGAAAACCTGCTTCCATCTCAACATCCTGTGTTTGTGTGACATAGAGGTGACAGAGCAACAGGCTCAGGGCTCCACTGCCTGAGTTGTGTCTTCATGCTTTATAATGGTACGTCATTTATTACGTTGTATTTATCGCCCACACCGTGAAGGCCGGTGAAAATATTGTCTTAGACGACACCGGTCTGTGGCGCAAAATTGGTTGAGGACCGCTGCTCTAAACCACAGAGGATCGGCGGTTCAATCCCCCGGCTCCGCCAGTCCATGGCGATGTGTCCTCGAGAAAGACCCTTGACCCCGAAATTGCAAGTGAAAGTGTGTGAATGGATGTGAACGCCTAGTTTTGGGCAGTTGGCGCCTCGGTGGCAGTGTGAACGACGACGTGTCGCGCAAAAAGCACAAACGCCTTCTGTGACGTTTGATGTCCTCGGCCGTCCTCGGGCCTCGGGGACGGCGGACGACTCAGCCGGTGATGCGATGACGCTGTTTTCCTTCAGAGACCAGACATCCTGGACGAGCTCCAGAAAAGCCAGAAGGTGTTCGCGGAGAAGCTGAACCACCTCTGCAGGAGACTGGCCTGGATCAACGCCACCATCTACTCCAAGGTGATCAGACCGCCTTTATAGTTTATGATCTGTTATCGCAAACGCTCTCATCGGGCGATTACCTTTTTGTTGTTTCATTTTAAGTTTTTCTATCTTTTCACATATTTTCTGATCTTTTGTATTTGGCTCGTTTTTTCTTTTCTTGTTTTCACCACGACTGTCGCCGGTGCAGAGGCATTATGTTTTCTCAGGAAGACTATCTTAGGATGCCTGGAGGGAACTCTTTTTCAGTTTTGGCACCAACATCCACCTGCACTCAAAGATGAACTAATTACAATTTGGTGGTCTAAGGTCACTGTGACCTCACAAAACAAGCGTTTGGCCACTTGCAGGCGCCAACTTCCGGTTCTGACTTTTGAAGCCAATGCGGAAGTTTCTTATACCTGCATTCTCTCTCCTGACCACCAGGGGGCGACTCCTCTGGTTGTATAGAAGTATATGCTTCATGTGTTAAAGCTGCATTCTCTCTCCTGACCACCAGGGGGCGACTCCTCTGGTTGTATAGAAGTATATGCTTCATGTGTTAAAGCTGCATTCTCTCTCCTGACCACCAGGGGGCGACTCCTCTGGTTGTATAGAAGTATATGCTTCATGTGTTAAAGCTGCATTCTCTCTCCTGACCACCAGGGGGCGACTCCTCTGGTTGTATAGAAGTATATGCTTCATGTGTTAAAGCTGCATTCTCTCTCCTGACCACCAGGGGGCGACTCCTCTGGTTGTATAGAAGTCTATGCTTCATGTGTTAAAGCTGCATTCTCTCTCCTGACCACCAGGGGGGGCGACTCTTCTGGTTGTATAGAAGTCTATGCTTCATGTGTTAAAGCTGCATTCTCTCTACTGACCACCAGGGGGAGACTCCTCTGGTTGTATAGAAGTCTATATAAATGACTCTACTTCTCTTGATGTATTCCCTCAGTAAACATTGTAAACATGAGTTTTTGTCTCAATCTCTAGTTTCAAGTCTTCTTCAATACAGCATGATGTTCATTTAGTACATTATGGTCATTTAGAGTCAAACAGACCATAAAGCAGGGGATGAACTCTTGTCACTGCTTCACTTCTAGTTCTAGGTTGTTGTTGTTGTTGTTGTTGTTGTTGTTGTTGTGTGGGGCTCGGGGAGGCCAGCAGGAAGCTGATGTGGCATGAAGCCTCACGGTCTCCCTCTGTGTCCGTCCTCCAGGAGAAGATGCTGGACGTGTACTGGCTGCTGTGCGTCTGCATCCGGACCATCGAGCACGCCGACAACACCGGCTCTCTGTTCGCCTTCGCCCCGGAGTTCTACCTCAGCGTGGCCATGAACGCCTACAGCGCCCTGAAGAACTACTTCAGCCCCGCCAACAGCATGGAGGAGCTGCCAGGTAGAAACACACTCCTCCAGGGTTCTTATGGTCCTGGAGAACCCGGGATGGAGAACGATAGAAGTGATGAAAGCATTAATGTCGGGTTATTCACACGTTTTGTTTCTCCTCCCTCAGGCTACGAAGAAACTCTGACGCAACTCGCCGCCATCCTGGCCAAGCACTTTGCTGATCCACGTATAGTAGGAACAGGTAACACACACACACACACACACACACACACACACAAACAGCCAATGGGTCAAGTGTTGTTGAGAGGAACTTCTTTGTTGTTGAACAAAACCAACCGATCTTCTTCCTCTCGTCCTCAGACATCAAAGACTCTCTGATGCAGGCCCTGGCCAGCTACGTCTGTTACCCACAATCCCTCAGGGCAGTGGAGAGGATCCCAGAGGAACAGTGAGTGCTCATTGGTTTAAAACTGTTATCCCAGGAACTGACTCCGTTCCTGGGATCTTTCGTTTGTTTTCTCTTGGAACACTGAGGTCATTTTCAGTCGATTTTCTCGATTTGACATCATTTCTTAAATTCACCTTTTAAGGCACTTTCATACCAGATACATACCCATGTTTTACATCATACCTTGCAGAATAATCTCAGCTCTATTTATAATGAGGCTCCATTGTCATAAGGCAAAAGTGTAAAGAGAAAATATGACTCTAAAGCTGAAAAATGGAATCTTGATTTTTTGGAAATTCTTCATATTTCGTGTTCAGACATAACTTTACAGGTGGTGTATCGGTGGTAACTCGGTTTAGGTGATGGACATTGGTTTACCAAAGGCTTTAGGGAAACAAAAGCAGTGAAATAATAATAATAATGTAATATACTTTGCTCTGAGATCAGTAAATAAAATAAAAAAATGTGTTTTATTTTTAAGTTTTATTGTTTCTTCTGATTTTGTTGTTTTTATCTGATCTATTGTGACTCAACTATGTAATCAAAATAAAGTGTATTATTATTTATATAGTAAATCTGATAATGACCTAGTTTGAGTCCACAGGTTTCTCCAGACAGCATGTAGGATTGTTTTAGCCTCTGGCAGATTAAATATTTACCAGATTTGACGACTGAAAGGTTTAAAACGTTGGCGCTTGATTCCGTGATTGTTTGGTTTCAGACGCGTCGCCATGATGAGGAACCTGCTGGCTCCGTACGAGCAGAGACCCTGGGCCCAGACCAACTGGATCCTCGTCCGGCTGTGGAGGGTGAGAGCGCACCCACACACACACACACACACACACACACACACACACACACACACACACACACACACACACACACACACACACACACACACCCTCTGAAGCGTTCCTCTGTGCTCTTTCTGCATCGCTGCACACGGCGGCTTTCTCATCAATTAACGCGTTGAGCAGTCGCGTAGATCTGAACTCTTTATTTTATTCACAAAAAGAATCCCCTCGGTACGTAAACGGCACAAAAACTGAACACAGATCCTCCTGCGCCGCTTTATACGTCTAAAAATCAGGTTTTCACGTCGCAAAACAAGCAATTTCTTTTTTTTTTGCAGAATATAGAAAGGAGTTTATTTATCGCAGGAAATACATATCTAATGTTTTCTGTGTACCGTGCAGTCGAGTAAAGGGGAAGTACTTATACTTAGAAAGTACTCTACTCTAGTTACATTTTGAGATCATAGTACTTTATATTTTAAAGATTACTAGTCGAAAATATAATAACGTGATGAAGGATTATGTAGTATTCTGGATTAAACTACCTGGAAGTATATAAAGTTTTTAAAATGAGCTCCACTGTTGCCAGCTGCAACATCAACGTAATCAACATGTTAATGCATCAATAATAATAATAATACAATGTATATTATTCTGCACAATGAGTACTTTTACTTTTGGCGCATGTTTTTCCACCGTGACGTTACTGGTTGAAAACAAACTGGTTTGTAACCAGCTGCTGTCTGTCTGTTTCAGGGTTGTGGTTTTGGCTACAGATACACTCGTCTTCCTCACCTGCTGAAGACCAAACCTGAGGACGCCAACCTGCCCAGTCTGCAGAGTAAGTGGTGTCTCTCTCTCTCTCTCTCTCTCTCTCTCTGTCTCTCTCTCTTTACATCCCCTTCTCTCGGTTTAGTTTAGTTTTTCATGTTCCTGGTTCAGATCAGAATCCTCGTTCTCATTCACACATTTCCATAAATAAATTGAGGCCATGACTGCCTTCCTGCACCAGGTGTGTGTGTGTATATATCTATAATTTATATATATTTTTTACTACGCCTCTGTTTGATTTACGGCTTTAATTATCCGTGTGTGTGTGTGTGTGTGTGTGTGTCAGAGTGAAGGTTTATAAGTGTCTGGTGAAGGTAAAGGACAGCAGTGAGTGAGTGAAGCTGTCCTGCAGGTTTTCTGCAGATTGAAAGACATACGAGACGAACGGCAACATTTTATGTCAGGAAGAGGGAGGAGAGTCTTTGGTTGGTTTCCTTTCTGACCGCAGCAATAATAAACACGTCAATTTATTTTCTCGCTCATCTTTGACAAAGAAAATTGGATTTTGTCCATTAAGTTCATTCTAGTTCAGCACGCGGAGATCAGAGGTGATTCAGAAATTAAATGATTCCACAATTCAATGAGGAACAATTTGTTCTGTTGCACTCCAGAGATCTCAATTTCACATACAAAAATGCACGATTAAAGTAATTGGAAAGGCATCCAACATATCTTCATGTATTTAATCAGTTTTACGGAGGCAGAGTGGCAAACTAGTTCTTGGTTTTTGTTTGCATGAAACAAAGAGATGCACCCTGTAAATCGGTTCGCTTGAGAGACGCTGGTAGCTTGTCACCTTGTAGAGAGGGCCAGGCTAGCTTTCCCCCTTGTTTCCAGTCTTTATGCTAAGCTAAGCTAAGCCGCAACATCAGGTTCTCAGAGAGAAAGAGAAGAAGAGGATTTAACTGAACGTTGAACTCTTCTTCTTTAATCTGTGAAAAAGACAAAACCCAATGAGGTCTGGAGCGCCTCAAGGACCCATCCTGGATCCCTTTTTATTTATTGGCGTCTTGACATCTCATCTCTAAAGCTGCATTCTCTCTCCTGACCACCAGGGGGAGACTCCTCTGGTTGTATAGAAGTCTATGCTTCATGTGTTGAAGCTGCATTCTCTCTCCTGACCACCAGGGGGAGACTCCTCTTGTTGTATAGAAGTCTATATGCATGACTCTACTTCTCTCTTGATGTATTCCCTCAGTAAACATTGTAAACATGAGTGCTTCATGTGTTAAAGCTGCATTCTCTCTCCTGACCACCAGGGGGCGACTCCTCTGGTTGTATAGAAGTCTATGCTTCATGTGTTAAAGCTGCATTCTCTCCTGACCACCAGGGGGCGACTCCTCTGGTTGTATAGAAGTCTATGCTTCATGTGTTAAAGCTGCATTCTCTCTACTGACCACCAGGGGGCGACTCCTCTGGTTGTATAGAAGTCTATATAAATGACTCTACTTCTCTTGATGTATTCCCTCAGTAAACATTGTAAACATGAGTTTATGTCTCAATCTCTAGTTTCAAGTCTTCTTCAATACAGCATGATGTTCATTTAGTACATGATGGTCATTTAGAGTCAAACAGACCATAATGTTGTATTTATTTATTTGTGTTTCTTCGTCGCGCTCCTCCTGTCATCGTCCTCTTTGCTTCCCTCTTATGATGCTCTGCTCTCTCCTGCATGGTTAATTGACTTCCATCTGTGTGCCTCTCGCCTGCATGCCTTTCAGGGGATCTGTCCATTGCTAGTTTCCAAAGTAAGTTATTTATCCATCGCTCCTGTTTCTGATTCTGCTCTCCCTGCCTTCACCTCCTCTGCTGGCTTTTCTTTCTTTTTCTTTTCGTAAAAGCTCCCACCTTTTTGTTTCAGTCCCACTAAAAGATCCTCAGTCTGATTCAGTAGATCTAGATTGTAAATCTAATTTAGATTGTAGATAATATGTAACATCCCATTATCAACTGACAGTATCAATGTTTGGGTTTTATATATACACACACACACACACACACACACACACACACACACACACTCTATTGTGAATTTCAATGAGCATATGAAGCTCCATTGAAATTCACAATGTTGTGGAAAATGTATATTTCACCGAAACGCCTTCTTTCCTTCAAATGAGTGTATTTATTTATCTTTTGCATCCCAAATGAAAAACACTGCGTTATATTTTGTATTTACATCGTAAAAAGCTGCAAAAGATGTATCGTTCTGTAAAAACATCTCTCTTGCTACTCCTCTTACTTTAAATACAAGTCTAAATACAATATAAATATACTCCTTTAGAGTCCTGCATGTAAGTATTATAGCTTAAAAAATATTAACAATAAAAAATAAAATGCTCCTGAAATATTATTGCACTAATAATACTTCATATACAGTCAGTTTTAGATGTAAGCTCCTCAAACAGTAAAAGTACATGAATACAGTCCAGGCCTTCAGAGTCGTGTGTGATCGTGCCCTCTGCGCCGTCTGCAGGATCACTGACCGTCTTTCATGCCTCACATGAGCAGAGCCTTGAGGGATGAGCCAGCAGAGGGGAAAAGAGGGATTATTAGATTTAATGAACACTTGACTCCCACCGGAGAGCTGCCCCTCGTCTTCCTCCTCCTCGTCTTCCTCCCCATCCCCTGTTTTGCCCTTCCTCCTCCTCGTCTTCCTCCCCATCCCCTGTTTTGCCCTTCCTCCTCCTCGTCTTCCTCCCCATCCCCTGCTTTGCCCTTCCTCCTCCTCGTCTTCCTCCCCATCCTCTCTTTGCCCTTCCTCCTCCGTCCCCTTCTCTCCTGTCCCCGTTAATCCTGCCTTCCTCTCGGGGTCGACAGTGCACATAAATACACTTTTATGTCAGTGATGGATGAATAGATAGATGGATGAATAGATAGATGGATGAATAGATAGATGGATGAATAGATAGATGGATGAATAGATAGATGGATGAAGAGATAGATTGATAGATAGATAGATAGATAGATACTTTATTGATCCTGAAAGGGGACATTTGTTTTGCTACAGCAGCATTTATACATACAGGTAAGCAATACAATATAAAAAAAATTAAGAAAATGCACAATATCTATTTAAAAAAAATATATAATATAATAATACAAATATAAAAGAATAAGATTAAAAAGATTGCAATAATGTTGTAACAAGAAAATAGAATATACATTTTAATACAACATCATTCAGAAGACATTGTTAGTATTTAGAACAGGCTCATGATGTAATACGATAAGACATTCACAACAATGACATGGGGCTATTAATATATATATATATATATATATATATATATATATATATATATATATATATATATATATATATATATATATAGCATTATTATTTGACACTAGCTGAAAAATGCAAAGATATGAAAAGAACATACAGAATATAACAGGTTATGTACTTTTACTGTACTTTGTATTTGCTCATGTGTACTTTTGTGTTTTCTTTTAATCCCATGAAACTGCCAGAGGACCGCATGGCTCAATCTGACCTGTTTACACGGTTATTTAAACAATAATTAACGTGCTTTATCCCTTCTAAATGAGGATAAACAAGAAAATGCATCAATCTCTTGACACAATAAAAGACACGAGGACAGACGGAGGACGCGGCTTCTTTACACATGAACACAGGGGAAATTAAATGGAGAATTGATAGAAGATAAAAAATATGATTAAATAAAAATACATGGAATGTACAACATGAAACCCACTAAATAATGATATTAAAAGCAGTTCCTGTATTTGAAACATTATTTGTTAAGTGTCAACGCTACATTCTCTCTACTCACCACCAGGGGGCGACTCCTCTGGTTGTATAGAAGTATATGCTTCATGTGTTAAAGCTGCGTTCTCTACTGCTCACCACCAGGG
Organism: Taurulus bubalis; assembly: GCF_910589615.1. Taxonomy (NCBI): domain Eukaryota; kingdom Metazoa; phylum Chordata; class Actinopteri; order Perciformes; family Cottidae; genus Taurulus; species Taurulus bubalis. The sequence continues at coordinate 2,458,195 of NC_136593.1, read as the reverse complement.
GGCGACTCCTCTGGTTGTATAGAAATCTATGCTTCATGTGTTACAGCTGCATTCTCTCTCTTGACCACCAGGGGATGAATCCTCTGGTTGTATAGAAGTATATGCTTCATGTGTTAAAGCTGCGTTCTCTACTACTCACCACCAGGGGGCGACTCCTCTGGTTGTATAGAAGTCGACGCTTCATGTGTTAAACCTGCATACTCTCTCTTGACCACCAGGGAGTGACTCCTCTGGTTGTATAGAAGTATATGCTTCATGTGTTAAAGCTGCATTCTCTCTACTCACCACCAGGGGGCGACTCCTCTGGTTGTATAGAAGTATATCGAAAATATGGTAATTTACATTCACTGGTTGCAAAAATCCAAGATGGCGTCAAACTTGAGGCTTGAAAACACAGTCCACGATCCAGTGACCATGAGTGGATGTATAATAAATAATACATGAAAGACATGCATGTCGTGAGACTAGAACGAATGTGCTTGATGGTGCATAAATAATGACCTCTGACCTTTTGGGTTGTGCACTTCGAGCCTCACCTTCTCTCCTCCCTCTCTTCCACTCGGTTGGCTCACCTTCTCTTCCCCCCGTGTGATTGGTCCAGAGCCGTGTCCGTCGCTGCTGCTGCAGAGACACATGGCGGAGCTGCTGAGCGTGGACAAAGAGATGGCCGCCTCCTTCCTCAACAGCGTCCTGAACCAGCTCAACTGGGCCTTCTCCGAGTTCATCGGCATGATCCAGGAGGTATTTAACGTTCTGCACTGAGGCTTCACTCTTTCACTCAATCTGTGTCTACCACTGTCTGCGGTAAGAGTTTGATTGACAGCTGGTTCATCCAAGTATTTCTTAGAAAAGTGCCTTTCCTTTTGCCAAACGGTTTTCGGCCATAAAGATCAGGCGACACTAATATTATTAGTATTAACCTGTTCGACTAATTAGAGTAAAAAAATCTGTTTTTATCCAGTGAAATATTTAGCTTTTTTTTTTTTTTTATATATATTTAGTTTTATTTAGAAAAGAAAGTCAATTTAATACAAATCACTTAATTAAAAGTGAGGATTTTTTTTCGTCCAGGGTGATGACGTCATCAAATATAACGACAGCTTTGCATGGAAAAAACATTAAAACAAAAAAAGACGTTTCAAATCTCTTGATTTTTTTTTTTATCCCAAAATCTGTATCAGAATACTCTTGAGAAAAAAATTAAGAAAAAAATTGTCAGATATTCATCATGTAAATAGAGAGAGAAGTGAATTATCAACGTGATTAAACGTGATTTAAAGTTATCAAGTGGATTTTATTATTATTATTAGTAGTATTATGTATGAAGGAGCGGTGGTTTTATTTAGTATGACAGGAAGCAAACGCGTTGAAGGGTTTTTAAATGTCTTTTTAAGTGCCGGTCACCGATGGGTGAAAGGTGAAATCATTCTCCTCTCCTTCTCAGATCCAGCAGGCCGCAGAGCGTCCGGAGAGGAACTTTGTGGACACTCGTCAGCTGAAGGTGAGGAAGCGTCAGGAACTTCCAACGACACGCATCTACAAGTTTCAGCTCACTCACTTGCTGTTTTTACATTTAATATTAAGACTCACCTGTGGGCCGGCATTATCTCCCCTGGTCCAGGAAGGTCCAGTGTTTCCTAAGATGAAGCAGCTGAGAAAGCTGAGACAGAAATAACGTTTTTATTTTGTATTCCCTTACAACGTTCCCTTTGTCGTCTTCATGGAGTGAGAGGACTCATGAATAATATCAATATAAACATGGTGTTGTATTTTAGAACTCTTGAACTAACTCACCTGGCCCTCCGCCTCATGATGTCACCTTGTCCTCCAGGTGTGTGCGACCTGCTTCGACCTGTCCGTCAGCCTGCTGCGAGTGCTGGAGATGACCGTCACTCTGGTTCCAGAGATCTTCCTGGACTGGTCCCGTCCGTCTGCGGAGCTGCTCCTCAGGCGGCTCGCTCAGGTAAGTCACACCTGGACTCAGTTAAATCACACCTTGAGTTTAAACTTCTTTTTCTTTGAATTCTCTGAGACGTTTCTGTATTTCTGTTCCTCTGCAGTTGTTGAACCAGGTGCTGAACAGAGTGACGGCTGAGAAGAACCTGTTTGATCGCGTGGTCAACTTGCGACTGCCAGGTACACACACACACACACACACACACACACACACACACACACACACACACACACACACACACACTCTTTTGTGGTAATTCTTTATTTTCCAGGTTTGTATAATTGTTTTGTACGATAATGGAGACAAAGTTATTAGTTTAATTAGTTTTGTAGCATCTGCAGCTGTGGGACTTGTAAAATACAGAGTTTTCCCATTTTGCCATTAAAACCCCCATTTAAAAAAACACATAAAAGCAATGCAGAGATCAGATGGAGCTCTGAGTCAATGTTCCAGCTTAAAAATAGTTTTTCTCTTATTATTATAAGGAACCCCAGGTGTGTTGTTGGGAGGTTGTGGTTTACGAGATCACAGCACCCCGAACTAAAGCTAACTAGCAGCAACGTTACGAAGCGCAGAGATCCAGAGGAAAGGAGTCGAACTGTAGCAACTTAACCCTTCGACCACACACTGCTGTCACAGAGTAGGAAAACCCAACGCTATCGCTAAATGAGCTCATTTTCTATAACCAGTGCAGCATGAAAGCATGGTGGCATTAGCACGCTAAGTGGTGAACAGCTTTCTAGGAAGCTAGCTTGCTAACGCCACGCTGTAATGCTACAATGGTGACAGAAAGTGAGGCGGACAGCAGGCCGGTGGTCAAGCGGCAGCGCGTCTCATTCCCTGCAGCTCCGGAGAAGGACTAGCTAACTAGCTGACTAGCTAACTCCCTGACTAGCTAACTCCCTGACTAGCTAACTAGCTGACTAGCTAGCGATCTGACTAGCTAACTACCTGACTAGCTAACTACCTGACTATCTGACTAGCTAACTATCTGACTAGCTAACTATCTGACTAGCTAACTATGTGACTATCTGACTAGCTAACTATATGATTAGCTAACTAGCTGACTATCTGACAAGCTAACTATCTAACAAGCTAACTAACTGACTAGCTAACTATTTGACAAGCTAACTAGCCAACTAGCCAACTAGCCAGCCATCCGTCTTGGTAGCTTCGTCTGCTCTCTTTACACCCTCTGATGTCGTTCCCACAACAACTAACAAAAACATTTTTTTACGTAGTCAAAAAACACAGAAAACATTTAATATCCGTTCTACTCCGATTATATTTCCACGTACCGCCCCATGTGCAGTATTTCTTCTGAGTCCTTAACAGCGACTCGGTTTCCAATCTGACCTGGACCTCTTTGCTGCATGTCGGCCCCTTTCCTGTGTATCTTTCGTCTCCGCCGCCGTAATAAAATCCAACAGAAGCCTCGTCTCACTAAAGCGTGAACGCGTGTGTTGCAGGTCTGGAGAGTGTGGACCACTACCCCATCCTGGTGGCGGTTACAGGCATCCTGGTGCGAATCCTGGTGGACGGAGACAGACAGGGGTAGGTACACCGTCTCCTATGTCACCGGGGGTTTTATTACCCACAATGCACCTGCACAGGTGTTGTTTCTGTCTGGGTGCAACTGGTTTCCTCGACAAGGACGTTTCACAATATTAGATTGCTTCTTGGTTAGTTGGTTTGAAGCATTTTCATAAAAAAAACACTAATAGAATATTCTTGTAGTGTTATAGGCCCACTGTAGAGGATGCATAGCCCTATAATTATTACTATGAAATCACAACTGACACCGTATAACCTGCTTAAAGAAATGCAAATAAAAAGGATAAGTTTGAGTATTTGTTGATGTAATGTGAATAAGAGGAGAGCTGGTCTTTCCTGCAGTAAACTTGATGAGGAGACGCTAATTGGAGACACAGATTTCCAGCTGTGCGTTCGAGCCGCGACTCCCAGGCTTTTCATCAACATTTGATTGAGCTTTAATTAACAGGCTGTTCCTCCAGTGACATGAATTCCAAACTCATTACCTCTGGATTACTCTGCTGTCACATGACGCTGTGCAGGTCTGCCGACAGGAAGTGGATCGGCCCGGGAGAAAGCCGCCTTACTTTAAAGTGTGTCCGATTGTGCCGCTGTGCGGGGCGCTATGTGGCTGACGGGCGTTTGTCTCCGTGGTTAACTGAATAATTGGGTTTCTAACCTCGGAAAAATCCTATTCTACCTCCTCACACACTCTCACATTGACATAATGAGGGCCGCAGTGGGGCGTATCGCAGGGTGTTGTAGGAGGAAATTGAATTAGCGGGCGATAAAAGCTCCGGCTGGTGCCGACCGACAGGAGTCAGATCCGGTGATTGAAGCTCTTCTGTTCTCAGACTGCAAAGTGCTTCGACGTCTGCAGGGTTCTCTGCTCGACAGGAATCGGATCGAAGCGGATTTCATAATAACGCAGCACGCACATTTATTCTAGTCTCACGACATGCATGTCTTTAATTTATTATTTATCTATTTTACATCCACTGATGGTCACTGGATCCTGGACTGACGTTTTTAAGCCTCGATTTTGCCGATTTGGCCTTCGCCATCTTGGATTTTTGCAAGTAGTGGATGTAAATTACCATATTTTATATAGACTTCTATACAACCAGAGGGGTCACCCCCTGGTGGTCAGGAGAGAGAATGCAGCTTTAACCCATGAAACATATACTTCTATACAACCAGAGGAGTCGCCCCCTGGTGGTCAGGACAGAAAATGCAGCTTTAACACATGAAGCATAGACTTCTATACAACCAGATGAGACACCCCCTGGTGGTCAGTAGAGAGAATGCAGCTTTTACCCATGAAACATATACTTCTATACAACCAGATGAGACACCCTCTGGTGGTCAGTAGAGAGAATGCAGCTTTAACACATGAAGCATAGACTTCTATACAACCAGAGGAGCCGCCCCCTGGTGGAGGGAGAATGCAAGAAACTTCGGAGGTTGCCGCCTGGACGCACACAGTTTAGGGAGAAATTGGGAGCGTTTGTTTTGATGTCCCAGGACTCCCTTTTAACAAAAACAGAAAAGCAACATTGAAAATACCAAACTGCTCCTCGCTCTGAGCCGAAGTCTTGGGGCTGGAACAAAACCGCGGCCCTTCTTTGCAGTAAACCGTACCTGGACTGAGGTTTCTGCTGCTTGTTCCATTCACATTCAGCTCAGGTTATCGGCCTCCACCTGGTTTAGTATTCCAACGGGTTCCCGGAAGCCTCTTCAGGATTTGTATTGATTGCCCCCCCGCTGGTTAATATGTGCTGTGGCTCAGCAGTTTGTAGTGCTCCTTCTTATCTTTCAGCCTCATGGTGGATGTCTGAGTAACGTCTCAGTGACTCACATATTGATGAATAAATGAGTAATTGTGATGGTCTGACCCGCTGCTCCTTTGTGATCAGTGCACTAATGGTGCGAGCCGATTCCCTCTCATTCACTCAGCCGGGCTCTGTTGTGCGTGTGGAGGATGGGTGTCGTAAACGCTAAATGGACTCTACTTGTACAGATCTTTTCTACTCGAAGCTCTTTAACACTACTTGTCGTCATTCACACACCGATGGGAGGGGCTAAGGCGCCACCTGGACTAACTGACGTTCATGTCGTAGGTTCAGCTACGGCAGCACTTTTGGGGTTAAGTGTCTTGCCACATCGTCGTGGGCTAGAGGAGCCGGGGATCGAACCGCCGATGCTCAGATTGAAAGACCCTGCTCTACCACTGAGCTACAGTCGCCCCTACAGTTAAAAATCCAAATCCAACTTGCGAGACCTTTTTTGGACTGAAGAAGTGTTTCCCCAAAACATTGCACCTGAAGACGCTTTTAGAAACGATGGAATGAATGAATGAATGAATATATATATACTTTATTAATCCCCAAGGGGAACTTTTGTGTCGCGTGGCAGCCATTTACACATAAAATGAGATAAGATATAAAAACAACAGGGATGAAAGATATATGCGATAATAATACTAATAGAATAAAGATAAAAATAACAACAACAATAAAAATAAAAATAAAATAGCAGGATGAAGGAAAGAATAACAGAGTATTAATTTAGGAATTAAATTAACTTAAACTTAAACAGTAGAAGTGCAAGAGTGCATGTGCATATTAAGTGTGTGAGGTATAAATAAAAAATAACAACAAAAACAACAACAAACAATAGGAGAGTGCAAAAATGCAAATAATGTATGCAATATGTTACGTTAAGTAAAGATAACTATAAAAATGTACAGTGTTTAATTCACAGAGGATCCAGCAAGATGACTTCTTCACATTGCAGGGGGGCAACCAAAAACTACCGTAAAAGTCGGGTTATAAGCCGCTACTACCTTCGGTGGTTGTCCCCGCTAGCTCCCCGCTGTAGCTAGCTAGTGCTGCTGCTAGCTCCCCACTGTAGCTAGCTAGTGCTGCTGCTAGCTCCCCGCTGTAGCTAGCTAGCGCTGCTGCTGCTAGCGCTGCTGCTAGCTCCCTGCTAACAGCCCACTGCTCCTTAATTACTAAGGATGGGTAAAATGCAGAGAATAATTTCCCCACTGTGGGATTAATACAACACTATAACTATCTCTCTCTCTCTCTCTCTCTATATATATATATATATATATATATATATATATATATATATATATATATATATATATATATATATATATTTTTTTTTTTTTTTAAACAATTTAAAAAATCTGCATCCCAGCCCCGTGCCCCACCTGTTATACCTCCACGCCCCACTAGAGGGTCGCGCCCCACAGTTTGAGAACCACTGACGTAACTTAAAGACCAGCACAGAACTTGCAGAATTCAGATTCTCCGTTTCCTATTTGGTCTGCGTTGTGAACCCGTTTTGAAATGAGCAGCCGTGTCAGTTTACCGTGGGATTGACTGCTCGTGAAATAAAATAATAAACGCCTCACAAAGCTGCCGTCAACAATTCCTCACCGACAAACGAGGCAATTAAGCAGCTGTGACAGGAAGTGAGTTCACTTCAATTGTTTTCTCACAGATTTATACATATTTAAATATTATATATTATTATATATATTTTAGATGTGGTATAATTGGTCTGTTTAAAGAAAATCTGACACAAAGTTTGAGTTTGGGAAGGTTTTCGGCAGACTGCACCTAACTATATTTAGATAAATCTGGGTCAGACGTGTTGTTGTGTGCGTTCACTGTTTATTCATGTGTTTTTGTGTTACAGACGGACTGCAGGTGAGACACCTGGTCAGTGTTTTGAGTCTTACATCGGGTCTAATTAGTCCCACAAGTTCTCACACGAGGCTTGAAGTTAAACTTTTAAACTTCCCTCCTTCCCGTTGTTTCTCACCTCTTTCACTTCCTCGTGTCTTCTTTCTGTCTCACCTCTTCATGCATCATCAGACATCCTTAATTACAGAGACACACGTATGAAGGATACAGGACCTTTGCAATAACAAGTGAAGAAGTGTCTGAGTGGTTCACGTGGTTACGTCATGAAACAGGTGCCATCTTTGCCTTTTTACCAGATTGAAACAAAAAGTCATGTTAGTCAGTGAGCTTAAGAGGACCTGCAACGTACAGGCATCAATTTACACTCCTTACATCTATACGGTCTTCTCAACATAAACTTTGTCTTCACAGGCAACAACTTATTTAGGTTTAGGCAACAAAACAACGTAGTTAGGTTGAGGAAAAGCTCGCCGTCTGGGTTGAAATAACCACGGAAGTTACTGAAATACGGAAGTTACTGAAGTTACGCGACCAAAACGCAGGGAACAAACAGCGGCCTCCAGTCTTTACACTCTGTTATTCATGAGTACATGGGTAGCGTACAAAATCATTTATTTGGATAGCTATGAATGAATCTTTATGCTAAGCTAAGCTAACCAGCTTCTGGCTGTAACTTCATTTCGGTTGTACAGAGCCGTATCAACCTGAGCATCAGATTTCATAGTTGCAAAAACAATGTATTACATTAAATAGTTAATTAGATGTTAGTTAACTGTCTCTGGCGGTTCATCGGTCGCCGACCCTTCCAACCGGCACGGCGTCGACCTTGAGAAGAGAGAAGAAGAGTTGACGCTCCGCAGACATCAGTGTCTTCATCGGTGTCTTCATCAGTGAAGCTGGAGGTCTGAGCCGGTCTTGGATCCGTCGGAGCCAAACGGACGTTCAGACTTCAGCCCACGGAGTGTTTTTCTCATATGTAAATTTGTACTCTACCGCTTTCTTTTTTTCATAGTGAAGCATCACTTTAAGGGGATCAGATTCCCAAACTCTCGTCTCTTGAATTCAGAAGTGTGTCGTCCGCATGATTAGATAATCAGAGATGTCCATGTTTAGTGAAGTCCTTTTCTTCTTCTCTCTTTCTCTTTGAGATTCAGTCACTGTCTCCACAGCAGCTGGCTAGCTTAGCTTAGCATAGGCCCTGGAAACAGAGGGGAACAGCTAGCCTGGCTCTGTCCTATGGTAACAAAATCCACCTGCCAGCTTTTTTTTAAACCCACCAATTATTTCTCACGAGTAGAATTGTTGTTTTCACATTTCAGCTTTTGTAGACATTCAACACACCGGATACAACATTGGAAATCCGTGAGCTTCACCAGTCTTCATGCTAAGCTAAGCTAACCAGCTGCCGCCTATGGCTTCATATTTACCGTGATCTGAACATTCCGGTGAAAAATAACGCGCCGTAACTCGCAGGAATCAACGCGTACGTTCTCTTTGTAATCGTGAACGAGGAAGTCCGAAGGCCGCAGAAGCACATGGAGGACGGCTCAAACAAACGGGAGACGAGGAGGCAACTGGGATTCATTCGTCATGGAACTTGCTCACTTTCGTGGCGTCCCTCGCGTAGATAGTTCACCCGAAACACTGAGCTCACAAAGTCGTTTTGTTCCCTAAACCGAAGTAAGTTTATTTTGAAAAGGCCGTGCAACGAGTGGAAATCGGCACGTGTTGCTGGCTTTTGTTGGAATAACACAAGAAAAATGTGAAATATCTTTTTGTAAAATAACGTACGAACCATTGATTGAGGATACTTTAACGTTAAAAAAAGCAGCCAAAAATGTTGAACTGCACCTTTTTAAATAAAGTTGAAGTGATCGCATGAATACGTCTGGATACTTCAGCAAAGTGCTGGAACAAGTGGACACGGAGCGCTTTCTCTTAGATGAAGGGAAGCGTCCGTTTATGGGTCGAGTGATAAAAGCATGGCATTGACCTCAGAAGCTCACAGAGAACGTTGTGTGATCGACTTCCATCGAGGACTCGTCTTTCTCTCCTGTAGCGCATTGCTCCCATTATGGCCTCCACACACACTGGCCTCCACACACACTGGCCTCCACACACACTGGCCTCCACACACACTGGCCTCCACACACACTGGCCTCCACACACACTGGCCTCCACACACACTGGCCTCCGCACACACTGGTCTCCATTTGACCGTTGAGTGTTTCGAGCACACATGTGTTGATAGAATCGACCCGAAGGCTACGCGCATCAAAACCCGTTTTCTCTGTTTTTATGTGTACATTTATATGTATTTGATTTGTATACATAAGGGGTAACAGAGAATGAGGCTCAGCTCACATGTCCGATCTTTTCTTTTTCGTCATAAGCGTCGTTAGAGGGAGCCTCAGACTCTCACTGCCAACGACTGCTTCCTTGTTCAGTAATGGTTGTGCGTGTGATAAATATAGACCGTGTACTGAACTTCGACCCTTTAGAAATGTGCTAACTGTCTGTGTAGTAAATCCTGGCGGAGCAGCAGCACAGCTGTGATCCTGGACTTGTTTTGCCTCTTTGGGTTGCGACCGGGCCGCTCGCTGATTAATTGAACGGGAGAAGAGCGCTCGTCCTCTGAAACGGCCTCCAGCTGCGCGTTGAACTAATTTCACGTCCTGGTGCAGCCGGCTGTACTAATAGGTTTGGGCCACTCGTGGGTGTTGAATTGTTTGCATGTAATAAATCAGACAGGCAATCTTTTTGTTGCGTTAGAGCTCCAGTTAACCAACGCTCAAAGTCACGGAGAAGTGTTGCTCTCGCTACAGATGAGGTGTTTCAGAGGAGCAGAATATTTACCGCCGGCTTATTTTTGTTGTTTTGGCCCTTCTGCAACAACACTGCTTGTTTTTTTTAACACTTAATGAGCTCTCTGACATGCTGAAGAAATAATGTCAGCCTCTCCGGGAGGATAAATTACATATTACATACAACAAGACATCAATTTGATCCACGGCAGTTAAAGTTCTGTTTTTCCCTCCTCAGCCTGAAGCTCAAGACTTTGTTGCCGAACTCTAACTGTTGGTTTGGTTGCCGAATCCTAGCTGTTGGGTTTTGTTGCCTCAACCTAACTGTTGGGTTTGTTGCCTCAATCTAACTGTTGTTGGTTTTGTTGCCTGATCCATAGCTGTTGGCTTTAGTTGCTTGAACCATAACTGTTGGCTTTAGTTGCTTGAACCATAACTGTTGGCTTTAGTTGCTTGAACCATAACTGTTGGCTTTAGTTACCTCAACCTAGCTTTTGGGTTTAGTTGCCTCAATCTAACTGTTGGCTTTAGTTGCCTCAACCTAGCTTTTGGGTTTAGTTGCCTCAACCTAGCTTTTGGGTTTAGTTGCCTCAATCTAACTGTTGGGTTTAATTGCCTCAATCTAATTATTGGCTTTAGTTGCCTGAACCATAACTGTTGGCTGTAGTTGCCTGAACCATAGCTGTTGGCTTTAGTTGCCTGAACCATAACTGTTGGCTGTAGTTGCCTGAACCATAACTGTTGGCTGTAGTTGCCTGAACCATAACTGTTGGCTGTAGTTGCCTGAACCATAGCTGTTGGCTTTAGTTGCCTGAACCATAACTGTTGGCTGTAGTTGCCTGAACCATAGCTGTTGGCTTTAGTTGCCTGAACCATAACTGTTGGCTGTAGTTGCCTGAACCATAACTGTTGGCTGTAGTTGCCTGAACCATAGCTGTTGGCTTTAGTTGCCTGAACCATAACTGTTGGCTTTAGTTGCCTGAACCATAACTGTTGGTTTTAGTTGCCTGAACCATAACTGTTGGCTGTAGTTGCCTGAACCTAAGTCTAGTTTTTTAGTCGTACCGAGGGACACGTCCCGTACACGAAACCAACAGATTGCATTTCGTGTCGGCCGTGATTCCTCGTAGATTCTTTCCTGTATATTTAGGTTCCTGAAATAAATGCCGGGCCATTAATAAAGCCCTGGCCGTATCGTTGTGTGGTCCGTACCCGTGGGGCGTTGACACAGTTGGCTGCGTTGCCTCGTGTGTGTTCTTACTGCTTTGCGTGGGCAGGTGTGTGTTTTCTGCAAGACCACCGCTGGAGGCCGTGGGCTCATAATTATTATGGGATGGGTCGGTTCGGTCACTGAAGAAAAGAAAAGCGACGACACGCAGATGTTGTTACGAGTGATTCACCGTACATGAATTGAAATGTATTGATGCGGTATTCTTTTTGCACGTAGGCGGCCTCATGGAAGTATGCGCCGCCAAACCCCGAAAAACACTGCTCACAAATGTTTAGCTTAATTATGTACTTCCATGCAGGTGCACAGAGGCCCGAACCCCATGATGCAACTTTAAGCCCGAGGCAGAAATAGACGTCTGTGTTGGGACGTATTGTATGAATCATCTCTACACACAGCGGGGGGTCAGGGCGGTGTTCTTCTATATTTATCTCCTTGATAATAAATCCAGCCTCTCAACACCGTCTGACTTCCTGTCTGTGGCAACTCAAAGCCCATTGGTTCCCTACAGAAGGTCTCAATGGAGAAAATATAGTTTAATGTCTAAAAAAAGTTTTGTTTTAACCAATAGAAAACCAACCTAATTTTAGGCCCTTTCCTCAAATGCCATCCCCAAACTAAAAAGGGTGTATCTCTGCAACCACTTGGGCTATTTGAATAATTTTGGTGTTATAAAAAAGGTACACATGTGAGATTTTGTTCAGATGTGTAAATATCAGTCTATATGTTACTGGTTAAGAGTAAATGAAGATGACACACATAAAAACATGAAAAGGTTTCAGGTCCGCCTATAAAAAAAATCACTTTCAGGATGATTATTTCTTTGAAATGATGCAACTGTAAGGTCCAACTCTAACCCAAATCATAGCTCAATATGTGAACATTCTCTAACCCAAATCATAGCTCAATATGTGAACATTCTCTAACCCAAATCATAGCTCAATATGTGAACATTCTCTAACCCAAATCATAACTCAATATGTGAACATTCTCTAACCCAAATCATAACTCAATATGTGAACATTCTCTAACCTAAATCATAGCTCAATATGTGAACATTCTCTAACCCAAATCATAGCTCAATATGTGAACATTCTCTAACCTAAATCATAGCTCAATATGTGAACATTCTCTAACCCAAATCATAGCTCAATATGTGAACATTCTCTAACCCAAATCATAACTCAATATGTGAACATTCTCTAACCCAAATCATAACTCAATATGTGAACATTCTCTAACCTAAATCATAACTCAATATGTGAACATTCTCTAACCCAAATCATAGCTCAATATGTGAACATTCTCTAACCTAAATCATAGCTCAATATGTGAACATTCTCTAACCCAAATCATAGCTCAATATGTGAACATTCTCTAACCCAAATCATAGCTCAATATGTGAACATTCTCTCTGCAAAGGTTGACTTTGATAAAGTGAAGCAGAACAAAGTTAGAGAGGGTTTAGAACAGAGAAACTTCAGGCGAGGACTCAAACATTTGCATTGGGGCACATTTGTGACGTTTGAATTTATGTTCTCATGTACCAAACCATATATTTCACTTGTATTTTACTTATGGTGTTCAATACATCCAAATACAGCAGTTTGGGGCTTTTTCTTCATAAAACAAGCTATGATTTATAGTTTTATATAAAAATCGCTCAGTCTGTCCCCCCCTTTTAATAAAAAAAAAACAAGATGGAATGGTGCATGTGTTTGGGACTATTTTATTACATCTGTTCCAGCACTTCTTGGACACATTGTCTCCACGTCCGTCGCAGTGATGTCTCTCTTCTTGCTGCCACATTAGTTTTGTCAGACAAAAAAAACACCAGTTCTTATTTTTACACTATATGGATTATTAAAATCTCCTTCCGTTTCTCTCCCGTCTCTGCATCGGCGTTCCTCCACCACTCGGCCTCCGTGTCGTCACTGATTTATTTCCGACGGTGATCTCTGCAGCGGGCTTCCTGTGTCCGTCGGCCTCCCTCCTCACATCAGGACTCTTAACGGCTCTCTCCTCCCTTCCAATGTGTATAAAAATCAATGGTGCTAATTATCGTCCATTACCTCGGGGCCCGAAAGACATCGGGAGCAGCTCGCGGCCGTGCACAGATTAGATTTGAGACCGAGGCTAATTAGCTTAGCAGCTTTGGACTGCGAGAGGCCGGGGCTCTGGGGAGGTTGTGTTCCTGCCCGCTGTGAGTTTTATTGCTCCGGGCGATCCGGGGAGGATTGTTTCACAGAACGCTCTCGTCAGCGACTCCGACACTCGCATGTTCTCTCAGTTGACACGAAAGGCCTTCAGTTAAGACAACGTGGCGAGGAAATATGTATAACAGGGTTCTTACAGTCATGGAAAACCTGCAAAAGTCCTTGAATTGGTTATTTCCAGGCCTAGAAAAGTCCTTGAAAAAAATAAAATCGCAAAGGTTTAGTAAAAGTCATGTAAATGTGTTATATTCATGTGTTCATGTCGTTCATTTACACTGAGTTTGAAATAATGAATATGCTTTTAAAAGAAAGACTCAAAATATAAGCAGGCATACATACAGGCATCTATATAAATGTTTATTCTTTTAATCAAACTATTGTCTCATTCATTTGTGTCATTTAAGGTTTACTGTATGCTTTGTATTCTCATTGTTAGTTTAAATACTACATTTACTCACTTTTTACTGTTTACACCCAGATTTCACTAAATGTTTGTCATGACATTTGGTTTAAAGTCATGGAAATTTGGTAAAAAATAAAAAGTCATGGACATTTGGTAAATAAAAAGTCATGGACATTTGGTAAAAATAAAAAGTCATGGAAATTTGGTTTAAAGTCATGGAAAAGTCATGAAATCCATTGGTCAAAATGTGTATGAACCCTGGTATAAATGATATAAAATCTGTTGTGTGGGCTTCCCAGCAGTAAATTGCATTCATCCCAGCATTCATTGGGTTATTTAGAAGTTAGAGAACTGTAAACCACGTCGTAATGTAACCAACACATCTACAGTGCACAGACGATGTATTTACACTATGGTGTATTATACATCCGATTCGCTATTCAACAGTTCACGTTTGTACCTGAAAATGTGTAATGCCGATTTGGGGACAACAGAAGCTTTCCAAGCGGCTCCTCGACGAGACGAGCCAATAAAAGGACGACGGCGCTGATGAATGCGGTGATGCAACGCGAGTGAAAGGCGAGTAATTATCGCTTTTCAATGCGGAGACTTTGTTTCCGTCTCGTTCTTGTCGGATCTGTCGGACACGTCCGTGTGCTTGTGTCCTGCTTCACAACGGAGGCTTGTTTGGTGCAGGAAGGTATTTAGATCAGTCATCAAAGTATTAAAAGTACTTCTTCGTTATGTCTTTGAGCCTTGAACAGTTTGTTTTGAGGGGAAAGTCTTTAATGTCAAATCTGCAACTACAGCTGTCAGATAAATGCATTGCAGTAAAACATACGATATGTAGTACAAGTATAAAGTACCTGAAACTGTACTGAAGTAAATGTACTTAGTTACAGACACATACAACTGTTAACGGACTCACTCAGTAACTATACATTTAGTACATCTTTGTGATATTTAATACTTTTTTTCGGAGGTAAATATTGTAGTTTTTCCTGCACTTTATTTATCTAACCAATTTAAAGTTGCAGATTTTGCATGAAAAGAAGAAAATATACACAAATGTGTTTGAATTTAACACACTTTTGATGGTTAAAGCAAACGTTCTTGACTGACTGTCATCATCATCAGACATGAAGACGGGGGCATCCATCTTGTTTTGTCTCCGTCTGCCTCTCTGTCTGTCACTCAATCCGACTCCCAAACTGAGTTCCCATCATCCTGTCTGTTTCGGTCCGTCGGACACACACCCAGAAGCATGTGCTTGTTTGACGCTTCCACCCAGCATGCACTGGTACATCGGCAGGTCCCTGTCAGGAAAACACATCTTCTGTTCTCACTAAAAATCTCTACGGATCCGTCTGCCGGAACGTTTATGGAGCCGAGCCCAGAACGGAGTCGTGTGAACGAGCTGCAGCGAGACGCCGCCACTAACAGTGTGTTTTTAAAGTTTAAAAACGTGTTGCATCATGTCAGCTAGGGCTGGGCGGGGAGTAAACGCATTCATTCATTGACGCCGAAAAGGACCGCCGCCGCCGTCGTTGTACTTTGGTACATAGAAGGTGTTAGGAAGCTAAACATGGAGGGACTTAGGACCCAGGGGAATGTAGGTAAAAAAAAAACTGCGGCAGAGTTTCTTCTTGTTGTGATAGTGGGCTGTACCCAGCATGCAGTTAGGCGGTGTCATTTTATAAATGTACAATTATTAGTTTTACGAATTGATTATGTGTCACAAACTGTGTGGTGTTTCACCTGTTAAAGAGCGTTAGTTGTGGGTTATTAATTGTTGTTATAAAGTTATAACCATGACTAAAGTTGTGAATGCAGATTATCCGTAACCTCCATGCTTGCATCTCAAGTCGCTCATCGGATTGCAGAGAAAGTCTCGGTCCAGATATCCGTCATTCTGCTGAGTTCACGGGAAACCCAATGGGCTCCGGCTGACATATCCATCCACGGCTATTGGATTGTGATGGAACGTGGTTCCTCGTTCGTGGTCCCCTCAGGATGAACTCATAATAATAACTGATGAGCCTCTTTTCATCCAGCGGCATCGTCCGGTCCAATACTTTATGATTTATGAACAAATACCTGCAAGAACTAATGAATGACATCATCAGCCCCAGCTGCACTGGAAGTATTTCCCCAACGTTTTTATAAACTGGACAGCTGCTGTAGTATACACACACACACACACGCACACACACACACACACACACACACACACACGCACACACACAGATGACCCCGCAGGATATATCTAGCTCAGTTTCCAGCTGAATCTCCCGTCACCGCAGCATCAAGGGAATGAGTTTATGTCCAGAGGACTTTTACATTATTTATTAGTTTTTTTCGAGATTTGATTAGCAAATATAATTTTGTCCCGTCACAATAATCGTTTTAAAGAATGCACACGACCTCGACCCGACTACGGCCTCGACGATGTCGCAGAAGAAGAAGAGACGTGAACACAAACCGGTCTCTGAACACGTTTACTGAACACTCGTGCAGCTGCATCTCTTTTCCTGATCGCTTATCTCTAGTGTTAGCTTTCTGTTAGCATCTCTAGTGTTAGCTTTCTGTTAGCATCTCTTGTGTTGGCTTTCTGTTAGCATCTCTTGTGTTAACTTTCTGTTAGCATCTCTAGTGTTTGCTTTCTGTTAGCATCTCTAGTGTTAGCTTTCTGTTAGCATCTCTTGTGTTTGCTTTCTGTTAGCATCTCTAGTGTTTGCTTTCTGTTAGCATCTCTAGTGTTTGCTTTCTGTTAGCATCTCTTGTGTTAGCTTTCTGTTAGCATCTCTAGTGTTTGCTTTCTGTTAGCATCTCTTGTGTTTGCTTTCTGTTAGCATCTCTTGTGTTAGCTTTCTGTTAGCATCTCTAGTGTTTGCTTTCTGTTAGCATCTCTTGTGTTTGCTTTCTGTTAGCATCTCTTGTGTTAGCTTTCTGTTAGCATCTCTAGTGTTTGCTTTCTGTTAGCATCTCTAGTGTTAGCTTTCTGTTAGCATCTCTTGTGTTAGCTTTCTGTTAGCATCTCTAGTGTTAGCTTTCTGTTAGCATCTCTAGTGTTGGCTTTCTGTTAGCATCTCTTGTGTTAGCTTTCTGTTAGCATCTCTTGTGTTAGCTTTTTGTTAGCATCTCTAGTGTTGGCTTTCTGTTAGCATATCTTGTGTTAGCTTTCTGTTAGCATCTTTTGTGTTAGCTTTATTTTAGCATCTCTAGTGTTAGCTTTTTGTTAGCATCTCATGTGTTAGCTTTCTCTTAGCATCTCTAGTGTTGGCTTTCTGTTAGCATCTCTAGTGTTAGCTTTCTGTTAGCATCTCTAGTGTTGGCTTTCTGTTAGCATCTTTAGTGTTTACTTTCTGTTAGCATATCTTATGTTGGCTTTCTGTTAGCATCTCTTGTGTTAGCCTTCTGTTAGTATCTCTTGTGGTAGCTTTCTGTTAGCATCTCTTGTGTTAGCTTTCTGTTAGCATCTCTTGTGTTAACGGCTCGGTTTTGACCCAAAAACAACAAATCAGTGATTTTTACTATGCATATGATTTAAAAAAAGAAATATATTGTTCAAAGTGGTCACTATGATGAACGATAGGTTGTTTTGTGTATTATTATTATTATTTATTGTTATTATTCAGAAGTCTGTTTGCGGTCACGTCTGATTATAATGAGTTAGTTTAACATTGAAATATAACTATGGCTCACATGTTAACCATCATCCACTTGTTTTGTATATTTTCTGTATTTCTCTGTGTGAAATGCACACATACACATACACACACACACACACACACACACACACACACACACACACACACACACACACACACACACACACACACATTTTTCTTTGTGTTTGTTGTGTAATTGAAGAGAAAACCGTGTTTTGTTGTTTGGTGATTGATTCTCTGGGACGCGCAGTAATTGGAGTGTGTGTGTGTGTGTGTGTGTGTGTGTGTGTGTGTGTGTGTGTGTGTGTGTATTGATGTTTTTCTCTGTAATCTGTTGGTTTTTACCTTCAGGACGCTGAGAGATTGCATCTTTCTCGGGCCGATATCTTGAATTAATCAGAACTTTAGTTTCTGCACGATGTTGTGTATTTTGGGACAATCGATGGTCAGACGCACACAAACAGATTATTTTCAGTCGACGTTGTGTGACGCTAGCCGGCAGAAACCGGACTGAGATCGACAAACGCGACACATGGGATCTCGGCTGACGATAACTTCATGTCGCCATTCAAGATGTTTCCCAGCAATCTTCAAATGATGCTTTAAAAACACCGGAATCACTTTACCTCACATTTAGTTGTATTGCATCACAGAAAGGACACACACCTTTTTTATTTTGTGAAAAAAATAAAACTCAGATAAAGGGTTAATAGTGAAATAATACTAGAGCAACATTGTGTGTGTCTGTTGTGTATTTTATGATCTTTTCATGCTCGAAACATGGAGAGACGTAACTGTTCACTGTGTGTGTGTGTGTGTGTGTGTGTGTGTGTGTGTGTGTGTGTGTGTGTGTGTGTGTGTCTGTCTGTCTGTGTTGCCCAGCACAGCGTTTGTGTGTTGCAGAGTGTGTGCGTGTGTGTGTTGCACAGTCTGTGTGTGTGTGTGTGTGTTGCAAAGCGTGCGTGTGTGTGTGTGTGTGTGTGTTGCACAACGTGTGTGTGTGTTGCACTGTGTGTGTGTGTGTGTGTGTGTGTGTGTGTGTGTGTGTGTGTGTGTGTGTGTGTGTGTGTGCACAGTGTGTGTGTCATTGTTGATGTCGCTGCAGATTTCCCTCGTCTTCTGAGTGGTCCTCTGTTACCGTGGAAACGGCAGAGCAGCTTGGATGGAGGGTGGGAGACAACGAAGACGAAGGAGGAAGTTCTGAGGAAAAGTGAGCGGGAGGAAGGGAAGAGGAAAGGGAGCTGGAGGAAGGGAAGAGGAAAGGGAGCTGGAGGAAGGGAAGAGGAAGTGAGGAAGGAAACATAGGAAGGCTTTAGGGTGGAAGCAGAGAGGAGAGGTTTGATGGAGAGACCTGAGTGGAAGAAAGTTACAAAAGAGGAGAAATCAAAACAATTAAAAAGGTAGAGGAAGTGGGGGAGGGGCAGAGAAACGGAGCGAGAGCGTCAGATCATTTTATACAAGACAAAATATAAATAAAGATTAAACTCTTTTCCTCACAATTCCATATATTTCACAATAACTTTTTCTCAAGTTTTGTTTTTTAACAAATGGAATTCAAAGACAAATTACGAAGGGAGAAAAAACATCCCATTACTTCTCAGACAACAAAATATATGTTCTCTTATTTAAAAAAATAAGTTTTTGTATTTTTGGACTGAAAAAGCAATTAATTGTATTATTCTAGGACCCGAAAGTTTATAATTGATACAAAAAAAGATCAATACTTGGCACAATATCGACACGCAATAATATCTCGATACTATTCTGCATCGATGTTTCTCCCTCGTCCCTTCTTCCCCTCTGCAAACGACCAGAGACGTAAACAAGGAGCCTGAACTCCCCGTACGGCTCAGCTGGTCATGACACACAACATCACAAGCACTTTAATGTGTATGTCCTTTGTGATTGGCTCTATAATTAAATTGACCCGTCACCACCGGCGCATACAGAAGGAGACGCCGCTGAGCTGCAGCTCTGATGGAGCCAAACAACAACAACAAGCTAACATGCTAAATAAATGAACACTGGGGCGCGTTCACATCGAGCCTCATTAATACGACCTAATGTAATTAATGTGTTTACCGATGTGACGTTTATTTGATTTACTGCAGCCTGCCGGGCTTTTCCATAACTGGATGGACATGAAACATTTATGCAACCCTGTTTTTTTTTTTTTAATCAGTTTTAATATTTAAAAGACGAAAAGGATTTTGTGATGTAATACGTCTGTCCTCATAGGCAATTTAAGACCTAATGAAACAGTTAGATTACACTTTTGCTAAATCCAAATATGCACGATAGCACATGGTTCCAAATAACAACGTTAATTATCACATTTAATCTTCATTCAAGTAAATTAAACCGGTGTTTCGCCATCTTGCACCACCCGACTAAACTCCTGTTTCCAGGATAATTGAAAGGTCTCTCAACACGATAGCTAACCGAGCTAACGGCGCTAACAGCTGTTTTTTGCTATATTAAAGCCCTGAATGTTGTATAGTGCTCCTTTAGGTTTCCTCCAGGATCCCAGTAATCCAGTGATAGTTGTCTGTACATCGAGAGACAAAAATAGTTGAGCCAAGAATACAAATACACTTTTTGCCACAGAGCTTTTTGGTTGACGCCAGAGAAATGGATGAGACTTTGCTGTTCAGTCGTGCAGCGTTTGCTCTTCTGAACTCGTCTGGCTGCTGAACAGCAACACAACTGAGTCATAGCACTGTGAACTTAGGTAGAGGCTTTATTTTTATCATATTTTAATGAGAATGAAATGAAGTGCATCATTTACATAGTTTTGTGTGATTGCAGCAGAAGCTTGAAATGCTGTTATTACGGATAAACAGGCCCAGTTTTTAATTATTAACTGACTAATAACTGTCCCTTCAGTCCCGGATATCTTTTCTTTAAATGAAACGAAGCACAAACACACCTTTCCATCAGGATGTTTCTCTTCTGTACCTGGTTTCCCAAAGTTGAGAACCATCAATGGTTTACCAGCATGAACAGAAGAACACACATAATCTTCTTCCAATAGTTATTTAGTCTGCAGTGGGAGCGACCGAGACTTGTATTTACTCTTTTGTGTCCATGAATAAATGATGCGATACGTTTTAGTGCAGAATGAGAAGGCGGAACAGGAGCGGATCAGAGGGGATTTCTTCTTAATGGATGTTGAGGGTTTGTTGTGGTGCAGTCATGGAACAGCGTCTCTGTCCTGTGCTGCATTTCAAGTTTCTCTCCAGACACAGGATGGAAGTCACTGCTCACTAAATCATACCGGATTCATGAAAACGCAAAAGCAAGAACCTCAACCACCTGAGTAACACATGTAAAGAGCAGCACATTAACATCCTCACGGTCCAGTACTGACTGACTACAGACTGAGTTAGCTGCTTCCTGAGTGCACGAGAGAAACGGGATTATTGTTTGTAGATCTATCCATCCACCTGATCAATTTATGAGCCTCAACTGTGCCTTTTATACGCAGCACGAGTTTCTGAGATGAGGATCAGCTCGTTGTCATGCCTGAATATTGTCTTGGAGATTGCATATTGCTAACGGCTGAGAATAATCTACAGTACAGACAGCAGGTGTGTATATAGAGACTCTTATAGGCTGGAAATATAGTCATCAAATGGTTTTAAAATTATGAAAATAAGGATTTTCAACATATTGACACCAGAGTCTGACTGCCACAGTTCAGGCGAGTCTTTAGAGACTAAATCACTTCAAACATACGTCACATTCATACAGACAACTTTTGTCATCACAGTAGATAGCAGCAAAATTTGTCCGTATAAAATTGTATCTTCTGCATAAAAATATGTTTTACACATTATTATTAATGTAAAATTAGCACTGCAGTGGCCCTACGCCGGTTCCCTTGGGTACACCTTTGCATTGCTGCAACTTGGGTGCAAATGGTATGCGCTACAACTAAAGGAGGGAAGAACATCGTTCATTTTAAAACATTTCAACAGTAAAACGAGCTTTAAAATTGTCTCACAGAGACAATACATCAAGAAACACAGTTTGTAATCTCAAAATTTCTATCTGAAAACTGTGGAGTCATCAAGTTATTATTGAATGGATGAATGTGTTGTATTGCCTTTAAGAATAGCTGCTGATCCACCTGTGTTTATTCCATTGGTATAAAAAGTATTTCAGCATCTCTAGAGCAGGGAACAACGTCTCAAATCCTCGTTTTGAGCCTTGCTTAGTTTCTGAAGACAACAGGATGTAAAATAGGATTATTTGGCTTCACTTGTCTTTTTCAAGTGTTCAACATATATTTGACGGTTAACTAGACTCGCCCTAGTTTGAAGATGATGATGGTAAACACGTCGGCCGTGGAGCATGAGGTAATGTGTGCGCCGGCTGATACGGAACAAGAACTTTGGGTACAAATAAGGCACGAACTAACAAGCTTTTTTCTTCCACTTCTAGAGTACATCAACTCTTTAATAACCACTCCGATGACAGAGTCGTGTACTCGTGGTTTTACAAGCTCCAACCAAATGTTGACGTGTTTTCCAGTAGAAGCTGAGCATGAGAGAAGACCTCTTAAATATTTAATGGGCCCATGCCCTCCACTTCACATAAGTGCATCACAGTGAGAACATCCCTTTTACTCCCCTCACATTAACCCTTCCAGCTCTGATGAGAAGGAGGAGGACGGACTGTCCGTCACGGTGTTGACCTCAGAAAAAGTGACGTGTGAAAAATGGAAGAAGGGAAGTTCAAACCGAGGTGACTTTCTCACCGACCAATCGCAGTGTGACCTGAAGGTCGCCTTGTCGGGTTCACAAAGTCACAGACATTCTTCTGAGATCTAATATCCGCGAAGCACTTGCACCAGTTCATCCTGATCATCAGTGACCTCCTAGATGGTTGGTAGGAAGAGATGACATCAGCAGTGTAATCAAACAGGGAAACTGTCTGTGTATGAATGTATATGTGAGAGGAATATAAGAACCATGTTAATGAGACACTCAGTTTCATTAGGTGCGTTCCCATCTGCATGTTTTCATGTGCATTTTCAATTGGAAAATGTGGAAACTCCTAAAATCCGAGGAAGAAACTTGAAATTTTGCTAAAAAGTTTTAAAACTCGACATACATATACAGATATTTGCCCTGTTTGATTATACTGTTGATGTAATGCAGCACCTGCTTGCTTCTCTCAAAGGAAACAAGTATTCATTCCCAGTGGCAGCCTCCATTCATCGGTTGTTAAACAGCCAAGATGGCGACGGCCAACAAACTTCCACAAACTTCCATTTGCTGAATCATCTATTATCTTTCATTCTGGATTTAAGGGCTGTTGCTTTTAAAGCACGTTCACACCACCAGCAGAAGGATCTCCGGTGTAAACCTCCAGAGTCTTCGTTTCTTCTTCTTCTGTGTCAGTAAATCATTTAACTGATGTGAGTCAAGCTTTCTTTAATAAAGTGTGAAAAATACCTCCAGGATGTGACTTCACCTCCTCCGCGGTTATTTATGGTTGCCGGGGATCTTATGGGATGTTCAGTGATATCGTGTTGATTTGAATAATAGCGTGAAAGGAAACACAGGAAATAACCTGGGGAGATTAAGTGTGTGTGTGTGTGTGTGTGTGCTCCGTGTGTGTGTGTGTGTGTGTGCTCTGTGTGCATACTTACTTACCGGCTATTACTGCTACTTCTATGTCTTAAGTGTATATTTTGTGTGCAAAGGCTCCAGTTTAAGTTACGGTGCTTTATTTTGCCTCCTTACGCAAAGAAAGAAAGAAAGAAAAAGACTGGAATAGTTTGAAGGTGTGTTCAGACGGACCAGGAGGTGATGCACCTGCATGCAGAGTCAATGCTAAGACGCGGTTAGATGTATTTCTGAAGGGTTCAGGACTTGTACCTGGCGTGTGAGATCAACTCGCCTCGCCGTATATCTGAAGTCATTTTAAAAGTCTGATTTCATGTTTTTTTTATAAAGACGTGGCTCACGAGGCTCGACTCTCGTTTGGTTCTCCGAGCTCCTCGTCTGTTTTTATCCGCCCATATTTTTTATACACAGACTCAATTACAGCAGCGAGTAAACACATTTCCTCCAGTCTCACAGCCCGTTTCACATTTAGTGTACTCAATCCTTCAACACACACACACAAATATATATATATATATATAAATGGGTTTTCTCCTTTTTAGTGCTCTCTCTCTCTCTCTCTCGGCCTCGTGCATCGACGCATGAGCTTTGAGCTGTTGACAAATTGTCTGAGTGAAAAGCAAATCTGTTGTTGCTCTGTGATGATGTTCGATCACCAGAAGTACATCGGGTCGAGTCTCATTACCGACGAATGTAGATAACATCTACTCGACCAACGCATCGAAAATGGGGCTTTTAAAATGAGGCAGCAACAATAATTCCCTTCTAGTCTTTTCATGGTGAAGATGACATTGGTGCGCGATGATGATGATGGTGATGGTGATGGTGGTGATGGTGGTGAGAGAAGTGAAGGTGGTGATGATGGCAGTGAAACAACCAAACAGGGAGGTGTTGATGTTATTAAACAAACATCATGGGACTTTTTGCCTGACGTCAGAAAAATTATCTCATGTGACACGATGAGTCTGAGCTGCTGCTCCGTATTTATTACAAACAGTATTCTTATATAAAGAAAGAACGTATATTTACTATAATTGCATCAAAAGTAAATGTAATTGATATGCAGATTGAACCCATGGAGTGTTACAAAAAAAACATTATGTTGTGGATAAATAAATGCAATTAATGCCCAAAATTAATTTTGAAGATGCAGATTCAGTTTATAACGGTCTTCAAAGTACATTTTTAAACTTGCAGGAACTACTAACTAGTAACAACTATCTGTTTGTAATCATGGAAAGTAAATCATATTTAATCATTAAAGCTACATTAAAGCCACTGCTGCAACGCTGTCAGAGCTACGTTACCGTGGAGCCCACACTGTCACTAACTGCACTCCCTGAATAAATGCTAATCTATTTTTGTATAAACGATGATAAAAACGGGTTAACAAGATAAAGATAGAAGCTAAAGCTACAGATCCAAAACATCACCTGGAGATCCAGACAAAAAACAATGAAATGAAGGAACAACAGTGTTCCTGTGAAGCCGAGTCGGTCTTTATTCACTGTTACAATCATTAACAAGCTAAAGCAGCATGTGTAGACATTCAGTATACCTTCAGCAGCTAACTTAGCATAGACGTGCTAACGTTAGCTCCAAAGGTTTGTAATCTAGTAACGTGCAACTCCTTCCAACCTCCCCGGGTAACGATCATTTGTTACGCAGCGTTCTGGCTGATGCTACGCTGTGATTGGCCAGTCTGCGCTTTAGGGCGGGACTTGGCAAAGGGTCAATTGTCACCTGAGTTTGTTCATACCTGGTCGAGGCTGAATGTGTAAAGATTGTGGCTGCACAGACACATGCTCTCTCTCTCACATCTCAGTAACAATAAGAAGGCATGCGTTCACCTGGACAGTCCAGATACAGCAGTTTATTAACACACAGGTATGGACAGGTGGGAGAAAAGGGGTCAGTGTGAGGAGGAGGAGGGATGCAGTGAATACAGTGAAGAAGACAATAAACAACAGAAACATGTCCGTCCTGATTGTCCCGTCAGTCCTGCTGTATATTCACCACAAAGGCAAATATTTTCTTTGTCAGCGATTCATTTCCACACTTATAGTCTCAGACAGAGTGAAATAAAAGGTTGAGCATTAAAAAGTCCCCCTGTCTCCAACTCAACAAACAATGATTCTTCTTCTGCAGCATAAATAATTTCAGCTGATGCTTTTAATTTATTTATATCCCTTTTGATTTCCCGAACTTCGTTCTGACTGATGATGACATTAATCAAGTTCCAGGGGAGAGGAGGAAGGATGGGGAGTTCAACCCTTGTCTTTAACTGTTTCTATTTTTACGTGATAAAATATCCTCCTCTTCTTCTCCAGCTTGTTTACTTCTAGAACGTTTCACATTGTGACAGAGCTACACTACGCAGGTTGGTTTGGCTCTAATCAACTCCAAAAAACACTAAAAAGCTCTACAAAAGGATATTTTGTATTTATTTTCTCTGTCTCTGTACGAGACAAGAAGGCATCTGCAGCAAATGTTTATTAAAGGTACAAGCCGTGCTTAAAGGGACAGCATCCGTCCATGCTCCATCGCCGTGGCAGGAAAAACATCCCTGACGTCCTTTCAACTTCATCTCAAACACAGTTTCCTCGCTCAGACTTTGAGGCAGTATTCACAGCTCCGCCCCGAGTACATAACCTTTCTATTTTTGGTCTTTTTTTCTCCTCCCCTGTGTCTCTGTCCTCTCTTTCCTGCAACTTCTCCGTGAGCAACGTCCCTACCCTGTCAGTCTGCCGGAGCCCGTCCCATCACAGTGCATTGGTTGATGGCTGTCTGTAGGGCCTAGAAGGCAAAAGCCCGGGCAAACAACAATATATATATATATATATATATATATATATATATATATATATATATATATATATATATATATATATATATTTAAAGTCCAATGTCTTCAACTTATTCTGTTTTTATCAGGCTGTTGCAAAGAAAACATACATTTTGAAAGTCAGCATGGGATTACTAGTTTGCTCCGGTCTGGTGCGTGGGGAAGTGGGAGTTGGTCCAGTGATAGGCGTAGTGGGTGTTTGTCCGGTGCTGGGGGGAATGGGAGGGGATCCGTTGCTTGGGGCAGTGGGAAGTGGTCCAGTGTTAGGGGGGTGCGACACACAGGGTCTGATGCTGAGGGCAGTGGTAGGTAGTCCGGTGCTGGGAGGAGGCGAGGGAGTCTGGTTCTTGGGGCAGTGGGAGGTGGTGTAGTGATGGGTCCAGTGCTGGGGGGCAGTGGGAGGGGGATCTGGTCCTGGGAGAAGTGGGAGCTGGTCCAGTGCTGGGTCCAGTGCTGGGGGCAGTGGGAAGGGATCTGGTTATTGGGCCAGTGGAAGGTGGTCTGGTTCTAGGGGCAGTGGGAAGTATCCTACCAAACAAACCTTCTGGTCTGGTTCTAGGGGTAATGGGAGGTGGTCTGGTTCTAGGGGCAGTGGGAGGTGGTCTTGTTCTAAAGGCAGTGGGAGGTGGTCTTGTTCTAAAGGCAGAGGGAGGTGGTCTTGTTCTAGGGGTAATGGGATATGGTTTTGTTCTAGGGGTAATGGTAGGTGGTCTGGTTCTAGGGGTAGTGGGGGGTGGTCTGGTTCTAGGGGTAATGGGAGGTGGTCTTGTTCTAGGGGTAATGGGAGGTGGTCTGGTTCTAGGGGTAGTGGGGGGTGGTCTGGTTCTAGGGGTAATGGGAGGTGGTCTGGTTCTAGGGGTAATGGGAGGTGGTCTGGTTCTAGGGGTAGTGGGGGGTGGTCTGGTTCTAGGGGTAGTGGGGGGTGGTCTGGTTCTAGGGGTAGTGGGGGGTAGTCTGGTTCTAGGGATAGTGGGAGGTGGTGAAGAGGTGGGAGAAGCAGAGGGGGAAGTGAGTGAGAGGGGCCGACGCTGTCTCTGTGTTGGTCCCACTGCTATGGCATGGCTATGGTGTCTGAGAACATGATGGAGTCCGTCTCCACCTTCCTCTGCTGCGACTGGTTGTGGAGCTTTGAGTGCTGCTCTGCTCCTAGTAGTAAACCTGGACCCAAATGTCCTCCCATCCCTGCCCTAAGTCTGCCGTTCTGTTGCTCTCTGATCGGCTCCAGAAACACCACATGCTTGTTGGTACTGACCTTGCGGCCCGGGCCCTCAGTGGTGGCCGGCGGGGTCGGGCTGAGGATGGAGGATTGGGCGCTCCCCGCTCCGGCCTCATTCCCCTGGCCCGGGGTCGGCGTGGCCGGGGTCAGGGTCGGGGCTTTGCAGCAGGGAGGGCAGCGGCATGGCGTCAGGTAGAGGTACATGAGGACCAGCACCAGGCTCACCACGCAGCCCAGCAGGGTGGTGAACCCGGTGTTGAACGGCTCGTGGTGGTCGGCGTCGTGCATCACCACGGTCACGTTGACCTCCTGCGTCTCATTGCGCTGCCGCTGCCGGTCCTGAGACATGCACCAGTAGATGCCAGAGTCCTTTGCACGAGCCGCCACGATCTCCAAGCTGCCGTTGGCGTACATCTTTAACGATCCGTTGTTCCCCGGCGGCGCCACGTACTCCTGATTCGGTGACACCCAGAGAAAGGTCACGTGCCGTCCAGCGAGAGCGGTCACACAGTGCATCAGCAGCGGCTTTCCTTCCTTCACTGAAACGCTGTCCTCCTGCTCTTTAAACCCACGACTCGTCAAGTTGCATTTTTCAAAGTAGCGGCCGTGCTGAAAGAAGCGCACAGTACCCCTCTGTATCCCGTAGACCAGACAGGTGTACTCCTGTCTGAAGTCTGTCACCGAGGCAAATCTTCTCTGGTCCCAGTACCGAAGCAGTCCATACATGGAGCACTCGCACAGCAGGGAGTTGTTGTGAAGGTAGAGTCCTCTCTGCATTGAGATGGGTAAGTTTGTAATGTCCTCCAGGGGTAGCTTGGACAGGTGGTTTGAGGAGAGGTCCAGCGTGGACAGGTGAGGGTGTCTGTGCTCTTGGATGGAAAAGAAGGGGAAGTCTGTAATGCGGTTATGACTGAGGTAGACCTTGTGGAGGCTGCCCAGTCCAGCCAGGGCTCCGCTCTCCACGTGGACGATGTGGTTGTTGAACAGCAGCAGCTCCTTCAATCCGGGAAGGTCCAGGAAATAATGCTCCTTCAAACCACCAAGCTGATTGGACGACAGGTCCAGGTGTCGGAGCAGAGTCCCCGAAGCGTTTCGAAACGCCCCCGGCTGAATGGCAGTCAGCCGGTTGTGCGCTATCCGCAACGTCTCCAACCGGTTGAGTCCTTCGAAGCTGCCGTCCTCCAACTGCGCGATCTGGTTGTAGCTGAGATCCAGAGTGACGACGGAGACGGGCATCTCTCGGGGAACCTGGTCCAGACCCGCGGCGGTGCAGCTGAGGATGTCCGAGGCGCAGAGGCATCCGCCCGCCTGGGAGGAGTTCTGAGACGGGCAGACCGCAGCCTGGACCGGGTCCGGCCGGGGGAGCTGGAGACAAACGAACAAGACGACGACGGACCACCACGATGGCGATGCCGCTGTAACCGCCGGTGCCACCACACCCTGCGGAAAACCACCGCTCCCAGCAACGTACGACATGATGCCCACCAGCAGGCTGCGGGCATCAGCAGCCAGAGATCTTTTCTGTAGTTGTCTCTGTATTATCGCCCAGCTTATAACTTTTTAAACGTGTTTCACATCCTTCATGCTGTGGGATTCCTGTCAGTTTTCATCAAGTAATTCACGTTTGACACAAACAGACTCCTGACAAACTAACACATGAGAGTGTGCACACTTGTTTTTCATTTTTTTTTACCTTGTTCCAGTCCATTTACACGCAGAGCTAAAGCCTCTTAAACTGCAACCTGATATACCGGTGTAAATGTCTGAGCCCCTCGCTCTGAGTCTCTTATCATTTCCAAGACGCGTCTGAGACAGAATGCTTATCTGCATTTAAGCTACGGGGCACAAACACAATGTCACAGTGATGAAACGCTCCGCTAGCTGGTGTTTTCATCTACGGCTCCAACCCGCCGGTTAATGTTGAATGA
Organism: Taurulus bubalis; assembly: GCF_910589615.1. Classification (NCBI taxonomy): domain Eukaryota; kingdom Metazoa; phylum Chordata; class Actinopteri; order Perciformes; family Cottidae; genus Taurulus; species Taurulus bubalis. Next base: position 2,429,039 of record NC_136593.1, on the reverse strand, counting down.
GGCAATTGCATCTGGGTCCACCTGCCAGCGTGGCGGCCATCTGGAGAGGGAAAACGAGATTAAAACATTAAAAAAAAGATATATTTCCAAAAAAAGAGAGAGAGGTAGCGACGTGACAGAAAAAAAGAGGCTGTAAACAAACAAAACCCTTCTGCTCTGCGGTTTGTGTTGGGTGGAGGTGAACGAGCGCAGTCAAAGTTCAGTCGCTTAAAAAACTCCAGGTGTTGTGAAAAGTGGGAGATAAAAAAGAGTTATGCGTTTTAGATAGTTATCCTTTTTATGTCGTGGGTTTTTATTCCAGCCGGAGGAAACATGCCTTTCCCTCTCGACCCCCTCGGCGCTCCGTTTAGCCCATAGCGGCACCCTCTGCACCGCCGACGCAGACACAAAGTCGTTAGATCCCGAAGACTTTATCCGCGGCTCGTCCACCCTTTTTGATTCCTCGCTTGAGCTTCACGTGGACGTGGAACTCCTCTTCAAAAAGACGTAAACAGACCCGGGATGTGTCCTCCCAAACAAACCTTCTGGTCGTCTC
>NC_136593.1:2416004-2423504 GCF_910589615.1 Taurulus bubalis | reverse complement strand
AGGATGGAGGAGAGAGAGGATGGAGGAGAGGGAGATGGAGGAGAGAGAGGGGAGAGAGGATGGAGGAGAGAGGATGGGGGGAGGAGGGAGACACATGAAAGTTGGTTCTCCATCACGTCTGATGTGTCAGATCGGGATTTTCTCAGATTGTGTGAAAACAAAAATAAAAACAGAATTTTTCGATTTCTTCTGTTTCCAGGCTGTGAGGTGTTGTTGTCTTTGTTTATTGTGTTGTTGTCTTTGTTTATTGTGTTGTTGTCTTTGTTTATTGTGTTGTTCTCTTTGTTTATTGTGTTGTTCTCTTTATTTATTGTGTTGTTCTCTTTGTTTATTGTGTTGTTCTCTTTGTTTATTGTGTTGTTCTCTTTGTTTATTGTGTTGTTCTCTTTGTTTATTGTGTTGTTGTCTTTGTTTATTGTGTTGTTGTCTTTGTTTATTGTGTTGTTCTCTTTGTTTATTGTGTTGTTCTCTTTGTTTATTGTGTTGTTCTCTTTATTTATTGTGTTGTTCTCTTTGTTTATTGTGTTGTTCTCTTTGTTTATTGTGTTGTTCTCTTTGTTTATTGTGTTGTTCTCTTTGTTTATTGGGTTGTTCTCTTTGTTTATTGGGTTGTTCTCTTTGTTTATTGTGTTGTTCTCTTTGTTTATTGTGTTGTTCTCTTTATTTATTGTGTTGTTTTCTTTGTTTATTGTGTTGTTTTCTTTGTTTATTGTGTTGTTCTCTTTGTTTATTGTGTTGTTCTCTTTGTTTATTGTGTTGTTGTGTTTGTTGTTCTCGTCTTCAGATCGGTGCTGAACAACATCTTCCTGTCTGACTTATGATAACGTCCTCATGATGCGTTCAGGTGTCATCTAGTAAATTGCAGCGTTGGTGATGAACTAGAATGAATCCAGATGTTTTCACATGAATATAAAATAGATATCAGAGATACTTTTGATGGTTCCAACAGACTTCAGAGCGTTGAACAGATGGACAACAAAGGGATCTATATCTGATCATATGGATCCTCAGTGATCGGCTCTTAGTTATATTCGCTTCTTGTTTCTTTAGTGCTGCTCTGAGTCAAACTCTTCCTCCTCCTCCTCTTCCTCCAGGATATCCCGGGCGTCCTGCGTCCTGCTGTCAGACCCGTGTTTCCAGCTGCACTCCATCCAGCACCTGTTGGGCGAGGGCGAGTCCTCCGGCTCCACGGCGGCCGTCACCTCCTCCTCTTCCTCCTCCTCCTCTTCCTCCTCCACCGCCCGGCCGGTGGTCGGGCCCCTGGGCTCCGGCGTGGCCCCTGTGATCCCCTCGGCGGCGGCAGCTGGGTCCTCTGAACGCAAGCACTTCTCCCTGCACGCATGTGAGTGCTTTCTATTTATTATCAGTGTGAATCCAGCCGTTTTTAAAAGTGGTGTGAAGCCCACAGGGGGCGCTGTGGGGAGTCGCTCGAGTCGCTCGAGTCGCTCGAGTCCTTCCGGGTCTCGCGCTGAACGATGTTTACGGTTTGTATATATTCATGGCTCTGCAAGAAACGGCACAGAAATAAGAGTCAGCTGTTGCTGGATGCACCAGAGTCTTGAGTCCCCGCCCCCTTGAGCTGTGAGCTGCTACATGACTCTCACAGGAGCTCACAGGCTGCAGAGTCTGGGTCTCTAGTCTCTCTAGTCTCTGGTCTCTCTAGTCTCTCTTGTCTCTAGTCTCTGGTGTCTCTAGTTTCTCTAGTCTCTAGCCTCTAGTTTCTCTAGTCTCTAGTCTCTCTCGTCTCTAGTCTCTAGTAGTCTCTCGTCTCTCTCGTCTCTGGTCTCTCTTGTCTCTAGTCTCTAGTCTCTGGTCTCTCTAGTCTCTAGTTTCTCTAGTCTCTAGCCTCTAGTTTATCTAGTCTCTAGTCTCTCTCGTCTCTAGTCTCTAGTAGTCTCTCTCGTCTCTCTGGTCTCTGGTCTCTCTTGTCTCTGGTCTCTCTTGTCTCTAGTCTCTGGTCTCTCGTTTCTGGTCTCTCGTCTCTCTAGTCTCTAGTCTCGCTAGTCTCTGGTCTCTCTAGTCTCTCGCCTCTCATCTCTGGTCTCAATAGTAGTCTCTCTAGTCTCTAGTAGCTTCTCTAGTCTCTCTCGTCTCTGGTCTCTGGTCTCTGGTCTCTCTAGTCTCTAGTCTCGCTAGTCTCTCGTCTCTCTAGTCTCTCACCTCTCGTCTCTGGTCTCTCTGGTCTCTCTGGTCTCTCGTCTTTCTCGTCTCAAGTCTCTGGTCTCTCTGGTCTCTCTGGTCTCTCATCTTTCTCGTCTCAAGTCTCTGGTCTCTCTAGTCTCTCTAGTCTCTAGTCTCGCTAGTCTCTGGTCTCTATAGTCTCTCACCTCTCGTCTCTGGTCTCTCTGGTCTCTCTGGTCTCTCGTCTTTCTCGTCTCAAGTCTCTGGTCTCTCTAGTCTCTCTAGTCTCTAGTCTCTCGTCTCTCTCGTCTCTGGTCTCTCTAGTCTCTAGTCTCTCGTCTCTCTGGTCTCTGGTCTCTCTAGTCTCTCGCCTCTCATCTCTGGTCTCAATAGTAGTCTCTCTAGTCTCTAGTAGCTTCTCTAGTCTCTCTCGTCTCTGGTCTCTGGTCTCTGGTCTCTCTAGTCTCTAGTCTCGCTAGTCTCTCGTCTCTCTAGTCTCTCACCTCTCGTCTCTGGTCTCTCTGGTCTCTCTGGTCTCTCGTCTTTCTCGTCTCAAGTCTCTGGTCTCTCTGGTCTCTCTGGTCTCTCATCTTTCTCGTCTCAAGTCTCTGGTCTCTCTAGTCTCTCTAGTCTCTAGTCTCGCTAGTCTCTCGTCTCTATAGTCTCTCACCTCTCGTCTCTGGTCTCTCTGGTCTCTCTGGTCTCTCGTCTTTCTCGTCTCAAGTCTCTGGTCTCTCTAGTCTCTCTAGTCTCTAGTCTCTCGTCTCTCTCGTCTCTGGTCTCTCTAGTCTCTAGTCTCTCGTCTCTCTCGTCTCTGGTCTCTCTAGTCTCTCGCCTCTCATCTCTGGTCTCAATAGTAGTCTCTCTAGTCTCTAGTAGCTTCTCTAGTCTCTCTCGTCTCTGGTCTCTGGTCTCTGGTCTCTCTAGTCTCGCTAGTCTCTCGTCTCTCTAGTCTCTCACCTCTCGTCTCTGGTCTCTCTGGTCTCTCTGGTCTCTCGTCTTTCTCGTCTCAAGTCTCTGGTCTCTCTGGTCTCTCTGGTCTCTCATCTTTCTCGTCTCAAGTCTCTGGTCTCTCTAGTCTCTCTAGTCTCTAGTCTCGCTAGTCTCTCGTCTCTCTAGTCTCTCACCTCTCGTCTCTGGTCTCTCTGGTCTCTCTGGTCTCTCGTCTTTCTCGTCTCAAGTCTCTGGTCTCTCTGGTCTCTCATCTTTCTCGTCTCAAGTCTCTGGTCTCTCTAGTCTCTCTAGTCTCTAGTCTCTCGTCTCTCTCGTCTCTGGTCTCTCATCTCAAGTCTCTGGTCTCTCATCTCAAGTCTCTGGTCTCTCTAGTCTCTAGTCTCTCTAGTCTCTCTAGTCTCTAGTCTCTCTCGTCTTTCTCGTCTCAAGTCTCTAGTCTCTCTAGTCTCTCTAGTCTCTAGTCTCTAGTCTCTCGTCTCCACCGCTGATTGACACTTCATCTTCGGGGTTGAAGTTATTTCCGGCATGATGTTTCTGCGGTGCAGTATTTTGGTCTCTGCTCAGGGTTTTATGATGTGATGTTCCTCCAGCTGCTGCCTTTCTTTTTTACACGTCCTTTTGCTTTGTCTGTTTGTCTTTTGGTCTATTTTAGTAGAGACGTTTTATAAAAAAACATGTTTACTCTTGTGTTGTTATTCTGGAGCGACAGCGTGTTCCTTAATTATAAGTCTCTCAGTTAGTGCAGCTAATACGAATAAACTCATTATTACTTCCACCTCTCAAAAGAGGACAAAGTGGACATGTTCACAGACGCCATATGGTTTATTATTACATGTATACATCACATACATATTGGGAGATCAAAGGAAGGAGCTTCATTGTGTGTGTGTGTGTGTGTGTGTGTGTGTGTGTGTGTGTGTGTGTGTGTGTGTGTGTGTGTGTGTGTGTGTGTGTGTGTGTGCAGCCCTGAATGCATTATGCATGAGACTTGTAGAAGCAGTGTTTCCTTTAGAAGCTGAAGAGAAAGAGAGACCAAGGTGGGAAAAGAGGAGGAGAACTCTCATTAAAGTAAAGTAAAGGTATTTTCCTACGCAGTGTGCGAAGGAAGGAAGGAAGAAAGGAAGAAAGAAGGAAGGGAGAAAGGAAGGAGGAAAGAAGGAAGGAAGGAAGGAAGGAAAGAAGGAAGAATTGAGAAAGCAAGTAAGAAAGAAAGAAGGAAGAAAGTAAGTAAGGAAGAAAGAATAAAGAAAGAAGAAAGGAATAATGGAGACAGCAAGTAAGAAAGAAGGGAGAAAGGAAGGAAGAAGGAAGAAAAGAAGGAAGAATAAAGAAAGAAAGAAGGAAGAATGGAGACAGCAAGTAAGAAAGAAGGGAGAAAGGAAGGAAGAAGGAAGAAAAGAAGGAAGAATAAAGAAAGAAAGAAGGAAGAATGGAGACAGCAAGTAAGAAAGAAGGGAGAAAGGAAGGAAGAAGGAAGAAAAGAAGGAAGAATAAAGAAAGAAAGAAGAAAGAAAGAAGAAAGGAAGAATGGAGAAAGCAAGTAAGTAAGAAAGAAGGGAGAAAGGAAGGAAGAAGGAAGAATGGAGAAAGAAAGAAAGATTCATAGACTTCATAGATTCATTCTTCTTCTTCTTCTTCTTCTTCTTCTTCTTCTTCTTCTTCTTCTTCTTCTTCTTCTTCTTCTTCTTCTCCAGAAGTCCAGAGGTTTCATTGCATGATATTGAAAAGAGAATAATCCTGTACTTGTAGATGTATAAGAGAGGAAATGCCAGAGGGACTGGACCCAACAACAAGTCGGTGTGAATGAGTGAATGTTTGTGGCGTGGGAAAACAGATGAGCTTTATACAGATAAAGCGTCTGCACATCTTGTCGTCGCCATCTTGTTTTCTTTTGGCAACCGATGAACAGAAGTTACCTTATTTGGAAAGAGGAGGAGCTCCATAGAGACGTCCTAAACTGTCAATCACCCTGTAGCCCCGCCCTAAAGCGTCCCCTGCTTTATGGTCTGTTTGACTTTAAATGACCATCATTTACTAAATGAACATCATGCTGTATAGAAGAAGACTTGAAACTAGAGATTGAGACATAAACTCATGTTTACAATGTTTACTGAGGGAATACATCAAGAGAAGTAGAGTCATTTATATAGACTTCTATACAACCAGAGGAGTCTCCCCCTGGTGGTCAGGAGAGAGAATGCAGCTTTAACACATGAAGCATAGACTTCTATACAACCAGAGGAGTCACCCCCTGGTGGCCAGGAGAGAGAATGTTATCTGAGACTTTCTCATGGACTCATTCGGGATCAACCCAAACATGTCCGTTGGTAAAAAGTGGATTTTTACAGCAGTTGCAGTAAATGTATTTCCGAAGCCATTTCTTTAAATCAGATGTTGCTTTCCTGATTCCCATATGGATTCAGAAAGGCTTTTCCTGGCTTCAACAGAAGAGTCCATCATTCTCCTTTCCTATCTTTTATTATCCGTTCTTGCTACCTATGCTGTCGATTTACAGTGGGAAAAGTCCTGATTTCCCCTCGGTTCATTCTGGTTTTATCCGTCTACACGCCTTTGTCTCCAGGCGCCGTAATCCTCTGAGTATCATGCGCATTGTAATCTCGCTGCAGATCAACATGGCAACTGTCCAACGAGCCAATGCCACGGGCCGACCGAGGCGCTAGCACTCCCGCTGTGAAAGGCGATCCGTCGGGTGAGGGGGTTGTAGGGGAGTAAATGGAAAGACAAATCGAAAGCCATCAAGTGAGAGGGTGAATGTGGAGAGAAGGAGGCAGACTGTGAGGAGAACAAAAGCTGTTTGGTGACAGCATGACTGTCATTTTCACCACTTAGTGAATTATGACTGAAAAGAAGCAAAAATGCTGCTTGATATTCACTGAGAACTATTTCACTAATAAAGCCGGCACTTTGTCAATTGACGGTGTTTAAAAAAAAATTATAATTATGGATTGAGTGAATTAGAAAGACGGTGGTTTTAAATTCACGTCCGAACGAGTCGACGCTCCGATCAGAAGCATAAGAGACGTCACTTCCTGGTTCATCGGTGGAGTTTATGAGAAGTACCTGAAGCCCCGCCCCCAAGGACAAGCACACCTACTCTGCATCAGTGCTTCTTAAACTTTTTTCACTTTTACGGTATATATGCACCCCAAATCCAAATGCCTTTCTTTTGCAGTTGATATATATTTTCTGTGATCAGAAGCAACCTGACTTCCAAAAGTTTAACATGAGAGATTTCTTCAGAATTTGAAAGCAAGATTACTGTTTTTTTTATGTCTTTACGGTTTCAAAATAATAACAAAAAAAGGCCAGATCTTCAGCACTGCAGGTAAAATAATATGAAATATTATTTGTTTGGTCATTCACATTATTTTATGTGTTTTATGCTATTGCACTTTAGTATTTATTTGAATTATTGTAATGGACGAATGACCAAGTCACGTTGTATGTGCAAACATGTTTAAATAGATTCATAATGTTTGTCTATAAGTCTAAAACGAACACATTCCACCTTTTATAGGACTAAAACCGCTCCATGAAATGTACTGAATTAATTTGACTTCTCCAGCTAATTACATTTTTTTTTGCCTTTAAATAATATTTTGAAAACTTGGAAATTACTCATCTTTACTTTTTGAATGAATAAGCAGTTTTCTAGAAGTTCAATTCTTCCTTTTTTTTATAGTTCCAACTTTATATTCATATTTCATGTTTTTTGTTTGCTCTCTCAGCAGTTTGTCAAATCCAGAAGGCGAACAATTCTCAATAGCAGCTTTTTGTTGTGTTTGTTTAATTTTGGGGGAGTTTAAACTGAATTAAATTAAATTAAAATCCATTACCCTGAACAGACCGTGTCTCAATTTTTGTATCAATAATTCTACTCTGTTGCACCAGCTTCATTTCCATCTTTGGATGTGTTGTGCCGATGAACGGCTGATGCTTCAGGTGTTTACATTTTGTTAGAATCCGCAGTGATTCTGTTTGAGCTGCTTTCAGCAGATGTAACGTACAAAGTGACACTGATGGACTAATGTGTGTGTGTGTGTGTGTGTGTGTGTGTGTGTGTGTGTGTGTTTCCACCAACAGACACCGACTACATCAGCGAGGAGGAGAAGCAGAAGGTGGAGCTGATGTTGACGTTTCTCACCGAAGAGTCCAAGCAGGCTGCAGCCAGCACAGCTGTGAGTACAGACACCCGTCACCGATTGGCCCCGAGGCCGTGGTCACATGACTCGTGCAGCAGCTCGTTACTCCTGAAACGGTTTACTGCAGCAGGTTGTGCTTTATGTTTGTCTCGGCCAGAAATATACTAGCTTGTGTTCCAGGTTTTGTTAGCGCAGGTTGCCAGTCGGAACAAACCTCTCAGGAAGCAGGAAGGGCACTTTTAGGAAAAAGGAAAATATTGTT
>NC_136593.1:2400797-2415504 GCF_910589615.1 Taurulus bubalis | reverse complement strand
CAGCTGTTAGCCAAATACGGCAATATCAAAGAGTGCAAAGCTGTTTCCACCAGCGCTACGCTGGTGGAAACAGCTTTGCACTCTTTGATATTGCTGAGTACATCGCTGCCTTCCAGTCGCTACGACTGGAAGGCAGCGATGTACTCAGCTGGGTTATCACTCCAAACACCCGGGGCCGGTTAAGAGTGTTCAATTTATGTAGTAAAGCCCATATAATCTGTACGCATCCTCTGACCTTTGACCCTCACATTGGAACAGGAAGAACTCGCCAAAAAAGGTGGAACCTCCGGGAGAGCAACAGAGGAGGATCCCTCTATCAGGATGGACAGAACAAATCGTATAATTAAGACACATTTAATGCATTTGACATACATGATTCATAGAAGCAGAATAATGATGGAAAAAGTACTACTAATAATAACAGCAGCAGTGGATATAGTGGAATAATAATAACCATGAAAGCAACAATAGAATCAGTAATAGTAATAGAAATGTGCACTCGCGGACGCACACCTCCTGGAGGAGATAATTCTGACAATTTCGCACAAATGTCCGGATAAAAATGGTGACGTGAGGACGTTTTTTTTTTTTACATGGATGTAGACGTGGAACTAGAGACCCTGTTTTTTTTATTAAAAACCTATATATATAAAAACCTGGAAAAGTCATGGAGTTTTAAAATGGTTATTTCCAGGCCTGGAAAAGTCCTTGGAAAAAATAAAATCCCAAAAGTGTAGTAAAAGTCGTGTAAATGTGTTATATTCATGTGTTCATGTAAATGTGTTATATTCATGTGTTCATGACGTTCATTTTCGCTGAGTTTGAAATAATGAATATGCTTTTAAAAGAAAGACTCAAAATATAAGCAGGCATACATACAGGCATCTATATAAATGTTTATTCTTTTAATCAAACTATTGTCTCATTCATTTGAGTCATTTAAGGTTTACTGTATGCTTTGTATTCTCATTGTTAGTTTAAATACTACATTTACTCACTTTTTACTGTTTACACCCAGACTTCACTAAATGTTTGTCGTGGACATTTGGTGAAAACTCATGAAACCCACTGGTGATAATCTAGTCCATTGGTATGAACCCTGTATGTAGTATATGTAATATATATATATATATATATATATATATATATATATATATATATATATATATATATATATATATATATAGTCACGGCTACATCCTGCACATGCATAATAAGAATTATCAATAAGTCAGCATCCATACACGATAACCAATAATCTTTTTTTCCACATATTTGCATAGACGTACATCTGTGTCTTGTCATTTTGTAATATTTGCTTTTTGAGAAATAAGTTGTTTCGCAGCGAGGAAGAAGACTTCCAGCTAGTAAACGTAGCGTAAACAACGCAGAATATGTATTTTTAAATTCTGCTTTTCATGTTCTAAGAGGAAGGAAATGCACCCGGCCTGTTTGTTGGAGCTCAAGGAGACACAATGACATGAATAACTCCAGAAGGAGCTTGAGTATTCATTTGTTGTTGTTGTTGTTGTCTGTTAGAAGAAGCACAGAGAGTCTTGTGGAAAAGAAAGAGTCCGCTTTGCGATTGCCGATGCCACCATTAAGCTGCCTGTTTGTTATTGAATTAAATCATTAGGCTGTTTGAAAAGCTGTCGGGAGTCTGAGCGCTCTTTTACTCAGAATGTTTTCCGTGGACTTTCAACACACACACAAACACACACACACACACACACACACACAGATGCATCAGCGCCTCCGAGGACGGCCGCTGTCTCGTTTGCTTACGTTTGCCAGGACAACAGCTCGGGGTGTCGGGGCAACCAGATCCACGGCGTTAATCTAATGATTTTTCCTCTGAATGGAGGGAGGGGTGGGGGAGATAGAAAGAGAGAATGAACAGAGGAGCAGGAGGAGAGACGAGTGTGCGGTGTCGGGTGTGTGATGCACGGCGGTCTGATGACCTTTCGGTTAAACCTGCCGGGTCTTTTTCCAGCCGAGAGCGGCCACGGTTTGGACCGCTGGATGTGAGCTATGATTGCGTGATGTACAGCGAGAATGAATCATGTTAAAGATAAAAGAGTTAACGCCTCGAATGCTATTTGGGGGACGATTCCTCAGAACCTGAGCTCCGACGAGACGAGGAGCTCATTTTCTTTCTGATCGGATCTCGTCCACTTGGTTTTAACGGCAGAGATGAGCTGGAAGGTCACGAGCTGCGAAGGGCGAGCGGCCGAACAGGCGTCTGTACGTTGGGATTATTTATTTATATATATATATATATATATATATGTATATACATATATATACGTATATATATATATATGTATATACGTATATGTATATATATACGTATATATATATATGTATATACGTATATATATATATATATATATATATATATATATATATATATATATACGTATATATATATACGTATATATATATACGTATATACGTATATATATACGTATATATATACGTATATATATATATATATATATATACGTATATACGTATATATATACGTATATACGTATATATATATATATATATACGTGTATATATATATATATATCTGTATATATATATATATATATACGTATATATATATATGTATATACGTATATATATATATATATGTGTATATATATATATGTATATATATATATGTATATATATTTTTAGCTGTACCTGTTTTTGCGGTCATTTGTAGTCTTCCCGTGGAATTTATTCCACGTGGACGGACGGGTCAAACAAAAAACGGTCTTTCCTCCAGGGGAGCGTTGTTCCCGCCACGCGTGAAACAATAATTGAACGTTAATTTCGGTCTTTTAATTTTAGTACTTATTTAACCCAAACCACAACCTTTTCTTCAACCCAACTACGTAGTTTTAGTTGCCTCAACCAAACCAAGTAGTTTTTGTAATACAACAGTTTGTACGATAAATTGTCTGATAAAGTGTCAGCTGGAACTCTTGGTCTGAGCCCAGACATTCTGGAACGCGAAACCCAGAAATTCCGGAAAACAAAATTCCAGAACACATACATTCCAGAACCCGAAGATTGATGAACAAAGACATTCCGTAACCCGAAAATTCCAGAACCCCGTCATTCCGGAACTCAGACATTCTGGAAAACGGACATTCTGGAGCCATGACAATGTCCATGTTCCGTGTTCCGGAATGGTTTTCAGAATTTCTGTGTTCCGTATTGTGGAATGTCAGGGTTCCAGAACCCTGGGTCTTCAGCGCACAAACACAACAAATCCTCCAAGAAAACCTCTGTCACGAGAGGGAGATAACAGTTTAGTCGCCTTCAACTTTCATTCACGCTAAAGATCCAGAAAAACACTTCGCCTTCACAATCAACAGAAATGAAAAGAGAGCACTTTGGTGTGTCGTCCAGTTTGCACTGTAGAGGCTCTCTGAGGCTGTAACATGACCGTAGATCAGTGTTGTTAATGAGGACTTATCTATAAATTGCAAGAAGAGCAACATTGTGTGTAAATGACGATAAAATGTCAACCATGTCAAACATCAACCTTTCATTACCTTGGATCGGTAAACCAGCCGCTTTAAAGAGATACGAGTTTGATGAATCACTTCTGTGCTTTACGCAAGAAAAATGATTGAATACTTTATAGATGAGACCAAATAAATGCGCTCAGGCATTCCTCATTCTTTTCATTTCCTTTCATCATTGAACAAACTCAATCACAATTTTTAGATTTGATTTTTAGATTTGTCTGATTATCTATATTTACAGTTTTGTACCTGTTTTCTTTTGTGTGCTTTTAAGCTTTCTAATTGAAACTGAGGTCTCCTCTACAAGACAGTCGTAGATACACAACCCTGTCTCCTTCACACGCACATTTCATTCATATATTACTTACATGTTTTACCAGTTGAATTGTGGCGAGAAACGTCTTAAACCAAACTACGATCTTCCCCCAACCCAAGAGCTGCGAGCGCCTCGACGTAAATCACCCACTTGTTTGACATTTCAATATGTGTTGGAATTCCAATTTACACGGTGCGGAGTACTGAGGAGCAGTGGGTTACTTATCTACGGGTCACCTGGGGCCCCGAGATCTGAAGAGCTTCCTCTTCTCAGAAACAATCTCATTGTTTTTATGTCCAGCGAGAGACGTGCAATGAAGTAAGCGCCGACTGAGCAGCTCTGCATGACCTTTCATTATTACACCGTAGAGTGAGTGAGTGAGTGAGTGAGTGAGTGAGTGAGAGAGAATGGAGTTAACCCTAAATAAACCTTTGTCATTAATTCCCATATCTTGGAGTGAGACAAATTTACTTTTTGGTTCCAGTCTTTCGGATGTTTTGTGATTCTTCTCAAATGGAAAAGAAATAAACGTTTTCCTTTTTTATCATGAAGCCAATAATAATTTTAAAAACATAAAATTGACAGAGAGGCAGACCCCGTTTCTGGTCTTTATGCCGGCTGTAGCTCCATATTTATCATACAATCCCAACATCAAACTGCTGTCTGCAGTAATGAATCCAATGCCCGTCAGGAAGGGATATCTCCACATAATCCAGTGGATGTTATGATGATTCTTCTGTTTTGAGAGGACGAGCACACTGTATTTGTGCAAGGATCTGATTCAATGACTTTTAGGTTTTTGAGCGAGATGTACCACGCTTTGTGCTCTCTTGAAATCCAAACATTTGGTCTTTTTGCAGTTAAGAACGAACTTAAGGTCGATGGAAGTGGCCTCAATTAAAACCAGACTGTTATCTGAAGAAGGACTGGTTCGTGTACAGGATGTTATCATCAGCGTAAAGATGAACATTAAAAGACAATCTGTTGAAAAATATGATTTGTGTGTAGAGAAAACATCAAGAGGCCTAGTATTGATCCCTGGTGGACACCTCTCTGCCAAGAAAGGTCAAACTAATAAGGAAGCTGGTAGTTGAACACAAAAAACGCCTGTGTTCAGCAGTCTTGTAGCCAATCAAAGCTCTTGACAACATAGATTTTACTTCATACGTTGTCTTGTTTTCTTTCTTTTTTTATTGAACAAACAAATATATATATATTTAGAAATCAATACAACACAGGACAAAAACAAATCCTGACTCAAAGTGATGAGATTATTATTATTAACGATACAGAACAATCTGAATGGTTCATATTTAAGCAATCCAGCCAATCAGATGTAAATTAATTTACAAAATAACCAATTTCAACAAGCAAAAACTGCATTAATTTAATCCTGTAAATATATATGCATACTGTTGTTTTATTCTTTAACCCCAAAACATACGGCATAGGTCAATCAAATGAGTCTGTGACTGTCAAAGTCAGGGTAAAGAAAAAAAACACATAATCATCTGTGTATAAGTATAACACGTCGCTCAGTTTGGGTAAAAAAAAAAAAACATGAGGAAATGCATGTCCCTGTTAATGAGTCTTCTATCAGAGGTGTTTCATTAAATTATATCCGTGACAAATCCAGACAGCTCAACCGTAAAGTCAGACAATTTCTCTCCCGCCTTGCTGCTGTCGGCGCTAACAAACTGAGGAGCTGTAAAACTGTTCAGGTCTGACGGGGTGATGAGCCCCTCAGGGGAAAGTCCTGTCGCCTCTCCGGTTCACTTTATACAACTCAGACTTTGTGCACTAGACGGCAACAGAAGCTCCTTCCTGCCAGCTGCAACCCAGCAGCCGGAATTTTGACTGAAAGTCAACGTTTAATTTTGGTTTCACACGGGATGCAAAGTCTCCCGGCTTTCTCAAACGTTAAGCTCTGTTTAAGCCAACGTAACTTAAATAGCATGCAACTCATCAATAACTGTGGCTTGATATACTACGCCCCTCCCCCCTGGCTAGGAATGTAAAAACTTTGCCAGAAGCGTACAATGCCAAAAGCACAGACCCGCATCCGGACCGCCCCATGCCTCTCCAACGCGCTGTCCAACTCCCATCATGTCAAACACGGCAGCTCCGTCAGGCCTCTTAAGCTTCAATCGGTGACGAACCAACATGTTTAGTTTAAGGCAACAAAAACACTTGGTTAGGTTCAGGAAAAGCTCACCGTTTCGATGAAATAAGAACGTTTTTTTCGCAGTTAAGTCGGCTTCTTTACGTACGAGATGTTACGTAACTTAAAATAAGACGACGGCGACGACAAATGGTGGCTTCCTGGGTGAACGTCACATGACTTCCTCCTTCCTACGCCCACCGACCGAGCCGAATACTTGATAACTTCACTCCCAGACTCCCAACTAAACCTGACAAATTTAAGATTTTGTTCATTCTTCCACAAAGTTATTCACTGCTTTGGAAATCCTTTCTCACTCAGTCAAAAACACTCTGACTGATACGACACAGGTTTAGAGGCAGTGCCAGCGTCGGGTCCTGGGTTCTTGTTACGGGGTGGGGTACGAAAAAGGACCCAAACGCCAAAGCAACAGTTCCAAAGAGTATTTAATTCAAGAACTCAAAGGAGATGAAGGAAAACAGGAATCACATAAAAACGGACAGGAACAAGAATCACAAAACCAGGGATCCGACGGGACAAACACAGTACGATCCCACCCTGGGGCACAAGACAAACAGGGTTTAAATACACAGGGGAGGGGCAGGTGATTAGACACAATCAGCAGACAGGGCAGACAATCAGAGGGGCAGGAAGTGCAGGGACCTTCAAAATAAAAGTTCTACTACCACGCCCCCGGTGCTCAGCAGAAGAGTAAAATAAGCAGAAACTCTCTATTTTAGTATTTGTTGTTCTGGCTGTTTTGTGTGATTAACCCAACAAACCGTGTTTCTGAACGCCGTCGCCCTGATCTGGAATAATCCGACCAGATGGCGAGGTCGTCCGTATCCAACAGAAACAAACGTGGCAGATGGACAGTCAACACTTTTATTAGCTGTTTTTCTATGGAAGGAAGGTACCGCATTTTTTCTTTTTACAAATGTCCATCTGTGGGGAAAATATCTCCAGATGTCTTCAGCTGCTGGAAAGGTTTCTCCATCGTCTACAGATGATTAACCGTGGATGTGAAGACGTTTGAGTCGTGTGGGTTGGAGTCACACCTGGTGTGATTGAGGACGTGGAGGTTGCGTGGGAGACATTCGTATCGGACCGCTAGCCGTCCGTCTCTGATAATTCGAACCGTCAGCGTTGAGAAGCCCAGCAATGAAAGACATTTAATTAGATGTTCTTTGATTTGCACGTGGTGACGTTATGAAGGTTTGATTGATGCTTTTGATGCTGCAGCAGCAAGAAATGTGCTTCCTGGTCGGTATATCTGAAGGGTCTGTACTAGTTCCCTTCTTCTTTATTATACGAGTGACCTTCATCTGGTTCCTGCCCACTCGGCTCTGGATGTGACGGCTGCAGCCGGACAGAAGCACTCAGGAGAACATGCAGTTTGACCTGCGCAGGGTTTTCTTTCTACTTCTTTTTTTGTACAGACACTTTGAACCTTCCTGACTCAGCCACACACACACACACACACACACACACACACACACACACACACACACACACACACACACACACTGGCTGCCTTTATCCAATCGCCCGGAAAAGTCATGAGCTTCTGCTGCCATTCATTCTCAGTTTTACCTTCAGCTTTGCACCGGATTCACCTCTATCTTTTCACTCTTGACGCTACCTACATTACCCACAATGCACCGCTCTCGCTTTCTTACAGCTGTGTGGTAGATTGTGCTGTGCTGTGGTAGTTGCAGCTAAAGAGGTTTGGTACACTCGCGTCTTTCTAAATCTCCCAAAACCTCCAGATTTGTATGTTTTCAGGTCGTCCGGCCGGTTCTTTCTCGTAAAACGTGGAATCTCGACAGCGTCTCGCGCAATTTTTAAAAAATTTGGCACAAACGTCCACTTCCACCTCCGCTCGAGGTTGAACTGATTTTTTCTCTTCAGCCCAAACCGACATCCCAAGAAACATCCCTTGAAGTGACCCGTCTTCACACAGCTCCGTCACAGAGACACCAAAGGGGATTCTACTACGTTTAACTCAGCTTAAGAACCAGCAAACATCAAACAGCTGGAGAATCTCTGGGGTTCAGTTTGAATTCATGACCAAATACCGATCAGCCTCGGTGAGAGAACGTTAACGCGCCAAACTAAGAGGCATTGGCGTTAAGGTCAATGCATGTGCTGGTCGAATATGAGGATGTATTGCTTCATCACAGGGAACTGAACCTGTGTGACGTCACCATGAACTCTGAGAACGTTGTACATTTCGTGGACTTAAACTATGTGAATGATAACTGACGGATTAATGGATGCAGTTACAGACCTCGTTTAGGTTTAATTTGTTTAATCCTGGCATGATTCCGTATTTAAAACACGCCTCTCCTCCTCATCATCATCCTCATCATCATCGTACCCCACTGTCATCTGTTGATGTTTGCCCTCCTCTCCTTCCCAAGCTGCCACACTCAGTTATTTTTGGCGCCCGTCGGCTCGCCCTGAGACCAGACACATATTCCTCTCCACGCGGGTATTTCAGGATTCAGATGACCGCCGGCTCCCTGAGCGCCAACCAATCACATCGCCCCGTTGCTCCTCTGAGCCCTCCTACTCTCAAACCATCGGGACTCTGTTTTTTGGCTCAAACATGCACATGTGCAGCCTGCAGGGTGAACACACACACACAGACACAGACACACACACACACACACACACACACACACACACACACACACACTCACAGACACACTCATATTAATCCTGGCCCCTCTCGCTGCTTGTGACAGATTTCATTGTCATATTTATTTGTATTCCTGCACTCGGCTGTGTTTCTGAACTCGGCTGTGACCGAACGCCTGGGGAGACTTTTTTTATCTATTTAAAATTTGGCACAAACATCGACTTTAACTCAGAGATGAACTGATTGGGATTTGGTGGTCGAAGATCACCGTGACCTCACAAAACACATTTTGGGCCGAAATCCAAGACTTCAGTTTATAATTGCCTGCGGCGACAACACTGCTGCTGAGGTCGTAACTGCTGTCTGTTTGTGCTTTCAGTTTCATTCGGGCCGAACCAAGTGCCTCTTCATGAATGTAACTGACTGGATGTACTGAGTGTGTGTGGACATTCTGCTCCCAGTGGTCTTTTTGTGCGTCTGTGTGGTCGTTTTGACTCATTGTGCTCGTTTTTGAGACGAGACTAGAAACGACCAAAAAGAGACTCAAAAAGACCACAAAGACTAAAAAAGACCACAAAGAGACTCAAAAAGACCACAAAGACTCAAAAAGACCACAAAGATACTCAAAAAGACCACAAAGACTAGACACGACCACAAAGATACTCAAAAAGACCACAAAGACTAGAAACGACCACAAAGAGACTCAAAAAGACCACAAAGAGACTAGTCTTTATTGTCGTCTTTTCTGAGTCTCTTTGTGGTCTTTTCTAGTGTTTATGGTCTTTTTTTAAGTCTCTTTGTGGTTGTTTCTAGTCTTTATTGTTGTTTTTGAGTATCTTTTTGGTCATTTTTAAGTCTCTTTGTTGTCGTTTCGGAGTCTTTGTGGTCGTTTCTAGTGTTTATGGTTGTTTTTAAGTCTCTTTGTGGTCGTTTTGAGTCTCTTTATGGATGTGTTTCAGTCTCTTTGTGGTCATCTTTAACTCTCTTTGACTCCCTCTGTGGTTGTTTTGTTTCTTGCGGTCCTTTTTTAGTCTCTTTGTGGTTGTTTTTTGGTCTCTCTGTGGTCATTTCGTTTGGTCTCTCTGTGGTCATTTCGTTTGGTCTCTCTGTGGTCATTTCGTTTGGTCTCTTTGTGGTTGTTTTTCAGTCTCTTTGCGGTCATTTTTTGGGTCTCTTTGTGGTCGTTTTTAAGTCTCTTTGTGGTCATCTTTGACTCTCTTTGACTCCCTCTGTGGTTGTTTTGTGTCTTGTGGTCGTGTTTTAGTCTCTTTGTGGTCATTTGTTTACTTTTTTGTGGTCAAAGTGTGTCTCTTAGTCGTTTGGAGTCTTTTGGGTTGTTGTGTGAGTCCATGCATTCACAGTGTACAGATGACGGTTCTGCTTCGGGGGAAATGTGACTCACTTGATCTCCCTCCTCTGACGTGTTGTCTGTGCACACACTGATGAAACAGCAGCGCCTGGATTCCTCACCTTTACGGAAATACCAGATGTAAACAAATTGAATGTTGCTTTTAAATATATGAATGAAGCGTTGGACTACTTGGTTCAGCCCTAGTTCCTGAATGTGTGTGTTTTGAAATGAATGACATGTTCACTGTGCTCCAATAACTCAACTCATCATTCAGTTTGTGGTTGTTTTGTGTGTCTTTGTGGTCGCTCATGTGTTCTCTGTGTCCAGATGACAGTTCTGCCTCAGGGAGATGTTGCTCACTTGATCTCCCTCCTTTGTGTGTTGGTCTGTGTGCACACTGATGAAACAACCTGCCGACGTGAACGTCACCTCCTGCTGCTTTCATCTGCACTGGCCTTTAGATCTTTGTTGTATTCCCCATCTGCCTCTTCGGCCTTCACTCTCTCATCCTTTCTGTCCCTCGGTCTCTTGTTTCATCTTCATCCTTCACTCTCTCATCCTTTCTGTCCCTCGGTCTCTTGTTTCATCTTCATCCTTCACTCTCTCATCCTTTCTGTCCCTCGGTCTCTTGTTTCATCTTCATCCTTCACTCTCTCATCCTTTCTGTCCCTCGGTCTCTTGTTTCATCCTCGGCCTTCACTCTCTCATCCTTTCTGTCTCCCACTTCCTCTTTGAACTCTGTTTGACTTTTGAATCTTAAACACATTTTTGGGTGGAAAGGATAAAAGGCTGACAGAGTTTTGAATTCTGCGAGTTCACATTTCATCCAGTTGACAGCTGGATTTGGGGGCAAATAATATAAATTCATACATACAAACATATTCTGTTTATTATCTCAAACGAAACTGCAGCAAATATTCACATTTGAGATGCTGGAAACAATAATTTTGTAGCTTGATTGAAAACGAAAAGGATTGCTGATTGATGTTTAATATATTTACTTTCCAGGTTATGGATTTTCTTTTCTTTTTAACCTTTATGTTTCCAGGATATCCCCATTGAGGTTTAAAATATCTTCACAAGTGAGTCTCGGCCAAGTTGGCAGCATTAAAGTGTCGCATTAAAACACAAATAACAGACTTTCAAAAAAAGAAATGTCACATAAAACAGTCAAGTCTGATGAGAAGTACATTTTAATCATTTCTTATCCTTTAAAAGACAGATCCAAACATAATAGTGTCATAAATAAAATAGGACCCAATATGGACCCTTGAGGGACACCGTTTTGTAAATTAAAAATTTGATTATTTGAGTCTTTGTGTTCGTGATGATTTCGAGTCGTTTCGAGTCTTTGTGATGATTTCAAGTCTTCATGATCATTTTGAGTCGTTGTGATCGTTTCGAGTCTTTGTGATTGCTTCGAGTCGCTTCGTGTCTTTCTGCTCGTTTCGAGTATCCGTGATAATTTGGAGTCGTTGTGGTCGTTTCGAGTTTTGATTATTTGAGTCTTTGTGCTCGTTTCAAGTGTTCATGATCATTTCGAGTCGTTTCGAGTCTTTGTGATGATTTCAAGTCTTCATGATCGTTTCGAGTCTTTGGTCGTTTTAAGTCTTTGTGGGGGTTTTTGAGTCTTCGTGGTCGTTTAAGTCTTCATGATCATTTTGAGTCTTTGTGATCGTTTCGAGTCTTCGTGGTGGTTTTTGAGTCTCTGGTGGTTTTCCGGGTGGTTTCAGGAGAGACGTCGGTCCACAGTGAAACACCTGAACTGCATGAAGACAGTTAAATCTCTTCGTCTTCAACCTCTAGTCATCCTTTAATGTTGTCTAGTATAATAATAATATTCCATGAGGGCTCAATCAATGGTTTCACCTGTAATTTAAATGTAATTATGCTCTTTTCCTTCCTGCAGCAGCTTGACAGCTTGTGCTGTGGGTGGTGAAGAGTGACGGGGAGGACAAGGAAAGGTGGTGCTTTATATGGAGGAGGGCTGAAGAAGAGAATGCGGAGAGGGTACAATAGACAGGAGGACAGGGAAAGTCAAAGATGGAACGTTTCATAAAAAGCATCTAAAGCTCCTTTCAGACCCGAACCGGAAACTAATTAAACCCGATCATTGTATATTCATAAACTATGAAACTATGTCAAAGTTGTTTCAGAGATTCTCCTCAGGTCAGATCAGCTTGTGAAAGATATTTTCCCTTTACGATGTAGAAAAGCAACAGAAAAAAGGTCCTAGACTTAAATAAACATAATTAAATACAATAAAATAAATAATCAAAACAGTAATTTCAGTATCAATAGTTTAGCTAGTAGCGAGTATAAATGCTAACCTTTACATACATGCACATCTACACGACAAATACATATACATCTACATATGCATATGCATCTACATAGACATATCCATAACTATATACATATACATCTACATATACATATGCATAGATATATACATATGCATGTACATATGTAAATGTATATAGTTATGTAGATGCATATACATATGCATCTACATATACATAACCGTCTACATATGCATTACATATCTCCCTTCCCACATGTGTATACTTGTACACATGCGCTCCACAAGGAGGATTAAAGGAGGAGGGATGGGAGGACTGAGTGACTAAATTAAGTACCATTAAATGATATGCAGTAAATAAATAAAACAACTAAAGTAAGAGAAAAGCAGTATCTACTGTCATGTGTATACTTGCAGTCATGTCTCCATTGCATGAAGCTGCTTTAGTCTCAGCTGGTTGCTGTTGTGCGTCCTTCCAGTCCACAGTTATGATTTTCCTGGCATCATTAAAAGAATAGCAGAGTCTCTCTCCACATTGTCACCGTTCTCTGAGCAGCGCAGGAATCCATGCGAATGCAGTTAACCCTCAACATGCCGTAATGTGTCGGGCGCTCAACAGCAGGAAGCAGAACTCTGAAGCGCTTCAAGGGGAAACTGGTGTGAAAATGTATTTAAACGCACAGGACGCAGGTTTTATTTAGTGTTATTTATATTGTTAATTCATTTAATCTGGTGTTTGTTATCCTGTGTTCCACACACTTGGCCTCCCAACGGGCAGAATTAAGGAAACAAACAGAGCGCTGCAGGAAGGAGTCCGAAAATATGGAAATGACTTC
The DNA here is from genome assembly GCF_910589615.1 of Taurulus bubalis. Taxonomy (NCBI): domain Eukaryota; kingdom Metazoa; phylum Chordata; class Actinopteri; order Perciformes; family Cottidae; genus Taurulus; species Taurulus bubalis. The sequence goes on along the minus strand of NC_136593.1, from coordinate 2,402,370 downwards.
CTGTTGTGCAACGACACAAGATTAAGAGTTAAGGTTTATTTTACTACGACCAAGTAGGTCAGTGAATGCACCTTCTGTCTGAGGATGAAGTGAAACATCTCATTGTTCCTCTTGTCGAGGAAACCAGTGAAGCCAACTTCCATGTTGGATTAGGAGGAGGAGAAAGAGTAGGGGTGACGAAAGGAGAGAGAGTAGGAGTAAAGGAAGAAAAGAACGAGCAGAGAGGGAGAAGGAAAGAGAGTAGGGGCGAAGGGGAGAGGAAGGAGGAGGAGAGAGAAAGTAAGGGCGGACGAGGAGGAGGAGGAGGAGGAGGAGGAGGGAGTAGAGAGTAGAGGAAAAGGAGAGAGGGAAGAGGAGGAGAGGGAGTAGAGGAAAAGGAGAGAGAGGGAGCAGAGGAAAAGGAGAGAGGGAGTAGAGGTAAAGGAAGAAAAGAACGAGGAGAGAGTGAAGGGATGGGGAGAAAGGGAGGAGGAGAAGGAAAGTAGAGGACAAGGAGAGAGAGAGGAGGAGGAGAGGGAGTAGAGGACAAGGAGAGAGGGAAGAGGAGGAGAGGGAGTAGAGGACAAGGAGAGAGGGAGTAGAGGTAAAGGAAGAAAAGAACGAGGAGAGAGTGAAGGGATGGGGAGAGAGGGAAGAGGAGAAGGAAAGTAGGGGTGGAGGAGGAGGAGAAGGGAGTAGAGGAAAAGGAGAGAGGGAAGAGGAGGAGAGGGAGTAGAGGACAAGGAGAGAGAGAGGAGGAGGAGAGGGAGTAGAGGACAAGGAGAGAGGGAGGAGGAGGAGAGGGAGTAGAGGACAAGGAGAGAGGGAGTAGAGGACAAGGAGAAAACGAGGAGGAGGAGAGGGAGTAGAGGAAAAGGAGGGAGGATAGAAAAAGGAGAGAGAGGGTGAGTAACTGAAATTGAAGAAAGGTTGTGAAGTAAAAACATATGAAGTGAACAGATTGAAGAAAAGTGACGAGAAAAACAGAGTCAAGAGCAGGTGTGATGATGATGATGATGATGATGATGATGATGCTCCCCATGACACTAGAAAGGTGTTTTTCTCGACGCCTGTGGTGTTAACCCAGACCTCCCATGATGCACTGGGGCCAAAGATAGCAATAGAGAAGTCGGTTAAAAGATGGCCGCTTCCTCCTTTGATAGCGAGGAGGTTCAAGCATGTCAAACACAAACCTGCAGTGTCTTTGCCTCTACAAGATGAGCAGATGTAACTCATTATTCGCTAGCTGTTTCCCTCCGTTTCCAGTCTTTATGCTAAGCTACGCTAACATGCTGAAAGAGGAGAGGATTTCACCAAATGTTGAACTGTCCCTTTATTATTATTATTGTTGTTATTGTAAAAAAAACTCATCCTGACAGCTCACCTGTTCTCTCTCTTCTTTCTTCTGTTCTCTCTCTTCTTTCTTCTTCTCTCTCTTCTTTCTTCTTCTCTCTCTTCTTTCTTCTTCTCTCTCTTCTTTCTTCTTCTCTCTCTTCTTTCTTCTGTTCTCTCTCTTCTTTCTTCTTCTCTCTCTTCTTTCTTCTGTTCTCTCTTCTTTCTTCTGTTCTCTCTCTTCTTTCTTCTGTTCTCTCTC
>NC_136593.1:2365797-2393297 GCF_910589615.1 Taurulus bubalis | reverse complement strand
CTCATCTTCTCTCATCTCATCTTCTCTCATCTCATCTTCTCTCATCTCATCTTCTCTCATCTTCTCTCATCTCATCTTCTCTCATCTTCTCTCATCTCATCTTCTCATCTCATCTTCTCTCATCTTCTCTCATCTCATCTTCTCTCATCTCATCTTCTCTCATCTTCTCTCATCTCATCTTCTCATCTCATCTTCTCTCATCTTCTCATCTCATCTTCTCTCATCTTTTCATCTCATCTTCTTTTCACATCTTCTCCTGTCATGAACGTATCCGATGGCAGTAACTCTGTTGGTACCTGAAGGAGGTGGATGACTAGGAGGAGAAGATGGAGGACGAGGAAAGATGGAGGCCAAGGCGGTGAAGATGGAGGACGTGAAGATGGAGGTGAAGGTGGAGGAGGAGAAGGTGGAGAAGAAGATGGAGGCGGTGAAGGTGGAGGAGGAAAAGGTGGAGGACAGCACAAGGGCACCGATGGCGCTCTGAGTGTATTTATAGTGGAATAGGAGCTTTCTTTCTTTTTCCTCCTTTTCCCAGATCGATGGAAGCAGAGCAGCACACTCTGTGTGTGTGTGTGTGTGTGTGTGTGTGTGTGTGTGTGTGTGTGTGTGTGTGTGTGTGTGTGTGTGTGTGCGTGCGTGCGTGCGTGCGTGCGTGCGTGTGTGTGTGTGTCCTGAGAATAAATGGGTCAAAGACAATGTATTCTGGATCTTTTCTTCTTGCTTCAACATGATGTTGCACTCGCCTCCATGCAGAATTATTCTATCAAATTATTTAAATTCACACACAGAATGTTTATCAAAACAAACAGAGAGACGAAGATGTTGCTGATTTCTAACATTTAGTGTCCCCTCTCTCTCTCTCTCTTTTTCTCTCTCTTTCTCTCTCTCTTTCTCTCTCTCTCTTTCTGTTGCTGGAGGCAGAAAGACACCAACGATCAATGCAATGTTCTACAAATCAAAAAGACTCAATGCAGCAAAGACACACGAAATGCCAAAGAAGAGACGCAAAACAACACATAGGGATGCAAAATGGCCACTAAGAGACGCAAAACAACCACATAGGGATGCAAAATGACCACTAAGGGACGCAAAACAACCACATAGTGATGCAAAATGACCACTAAGAGACGCAAAACAACCACATAGGGATGCAAAATGACCACTAAGGGACGCAAAACAACCACATAGGGATGCAAAATGACCACTAAGATGCAAAACAACCACATAGGGATACAAAATGACCACGAAGAGACGCAACGCAACCACTAAGGTGCAAAACAACCACATAGGGATGCAAAATGACCACAAAGAGACGCAAAACACACAGAGGCCAAAGTCCACAAAGTGGCGTAAAAGATGCAAAATGACTGCATAGGGATGCAAAATGACCACTAAGAGGCGCAAAACATCCACATAGGGATGCAAAATGACCACTAAGAGGCGCAAAACATCCACATAGGGATGCAAAATGACCACGAAGAGACGCAAAACAAACATATAGGGATGCAAAATGACCAATAAGAGATGCAAAATGACCACTAAGTGACGCAACACAATCACATAGGGATACAAAATGACCACTAAGAGATGCAAAACGCACACTGAGACAAAAGTCCACAAAGTGGCATAACAGATGCAAAATGACTGCAAAGGGGTGTAAAATGACCACTAAGAGACGCAAAACAACCACATAGGGATGCAAAATGACCAATAAGAGACGAAAAACAACCACATAGAGATGCAACATTACCAACAAGAGATGAAAAAACAACCACATAGAGATGCACCATTACCACTAAGAGATGCAAAACAACTACATAAAACAACTACATAGGGATGCAAAATGACCACTAAGATGCAAAACAACTACATAGGGATGCAACATGACCACTAAGGGACCCAAAACAACAACATAGGGATACAAAATGACCACTAAGAGACGCAAAATGCGCACAGAGACAAAAGGACCACAAAGTGGTGCTAAAAGATGCAAAATGACTGAACGACCAACGACCTGGGACGTTTTACAAATGCCTTTATGTCTTTTATACAAGATGTTTTCCTACAATTGCTTTATATAAAAATATACTTTCAATCACATCATTTAACATTTATATAAAATTAATTCCATTTCTTTATTGATGATCTGAATCTGTTTCTTGTTTAATTAAACTTTTTAGTTTTTACTATAATAATTATATAAGAAAACATTATATCTGACTGACAAGAAGAATTTAGACTGAAGACGGAATAAATATGGTAAATATTATAATGATGAATGCTATGATAATGATGTTAGCTGCACTTTGTGAGCACTGTGTGTGTTTGTGAATATGGAGAGCGTCTCCACCTGCTGTCCTACACACACACACACACACACACACACACACACACACACACAAACACACACACACACACACATACACACACACACACACACACACACACACACACACACACACACACACACACACACACACACACCCTGTGTGTTTGTCTCCAGTGAGGCAGAGTGCTGCTGCCCCCTATGGGGCAGTTGCCTGCAGCACACATTATGACATCAGCTTATATGATTATGTTCACAAGAATGTTGAGAGGAAAGGTTCATATTGAACAAGACTGATGTGTGTGATTCTGTAGAAGCTATTATTATTATTAATAATATTAATACTTAAGTGTAGGAGCTGGATCAAACACAACCGGACTCAGCTCAATCTCACCTGAAGCTCTAAACTATAATGGCATTCAGTTATTTATATTAATAATAATGATGCTAAAATGATAAATCATGCACGAGGAACATGTGCATGAACAAAAAAAGCATATTTTTAAAAGCATGAAGAGAAGTGTAAAGAATGCTTACAATTTATTGATATTAATCTCTATAATTTATAGAGATTGATTTGGTGAAGTAAGGTTTTCTTTTAACAGTTGTGCCACACTGACGATAATCCTGTGATCTTAATCACGATCTTTTTATTCTCAATCCTTCGTACAGAGTTTGCTGCTCTCCTCTTCCTCTTCCTCCTCCTCTTCCTCCTCCTCTTGCTCCTCCTCCTCCTCTTCCTCCTCCTCCTCCTCCTGCAGCGTTGACAGCACACGCGTGTTCCGGTTCCATCTCTGAACCTTTGTGTCTGGTTCTCTTGTGTTCCGGTTCTGTCTCTGAACCTTTGTGTCTGGTTCTCTTGGGTTCCGGTTCCATCTCTGAACCTTTGTGTCTGGTTCTCTTGGGTTCCGGTTCTGTCTCTGAACCTTTGTGTCTGGTTCTCTTGTGTTCCGGTTCTGTCTCTGAACCTTTGTGTCTGGTTCTCTTGGGTTCCGGTTCCATCTCTGAACCTTTGTGTCTGGTTCTCTTGGGTTCCGGTTCTGTCTCTGAACCTTTGTGTCTGGTTCTCTTGGGTTCCGGCATGCTGTGCTCACACAGCCTCGGGTCTCCAACACATTACCGATCTTTCGCTTCTTGTTTTGTGTCACAGGGTCTGACACTGAGAACACTCATTACACTTTCATACGTTTCCCGCAGGCTTTTCTTCTTCATGATTTCTTCCCCTCAGTGGGAACCTTTTTATTTGATTTGATATAGTTTTGCTCCAGGTGGAGGGGATGTGCTCCATGCTGGTGGTAAACCTCGTCACGCAGTTTGAACGCTAAAGAGGTGAAAAACATGACAAAACAATCCAACAAAACCTACGATCCATCGTCGGTCGGAGAACACAGAAAACGTGACGATATCCGACCTGTACGGGTCGATCTTTATGAGCGACGCCCAAACGTTGTGCTGGTTCCCACGGCAACAAACTTCACAGACAGGTTTCCTGTTTCCAATCAATCCGGGACGCACGCAAGAACACGCATCACCGGGAAATAGTCACAATCTGGTGGGTGTCCGATTTTTATGTATTTCTTTTGTGTCCCTTCAGGACAAAAGCGATGCCAACGGAAAGAATAATTTTTTTCGTAGCGGACACACGGATTAAACGCGTCCTCGTGACGTAGCTTTAAATACTGAAAATTCATGGCGTTCGACTCCGCATGTCCGAAAGTGTTGTTGTAGTTTTGTATACTGATCCAATCCAGAACCTAACTGAGTGTTTTTGTTGCTTCAGCCAAACTTCTGCTTTAAAAAAAAAATTAAAAATTGTTCCAGGTGCAACATTTGGTCCCTGCACACGAAACCATGAAAGACTGCAAATAATTCATGAAAAAACAAACTTGAACAAGTTCAAACATTTTCGAAAGAAGGTCAAAGAAAAACAAGAATATCGATGGCCGAAGAGCCAAAAACCTTTTTCAAAATACAAAAAAGAAACTGGTTTTCTTGCAGAATGATATTTGTTAAGAATACCCAAAATATAACATACAAAAATAACTTTTCCTGGATAATTTGGGATCGTTTTGCACATCAACATGAGAGAAAAGCCAAGTAGTGAAGCCGATGTAAAGCAGCCGGGCGTTTGTCTGAACTGTCGTAGAGATGTACTTTAAATACCGTAAAAGTCGGGTTACGAGCCGCTACTACCTTCGGTCAGAGTCCCCGTTAGCTCCCCACTGTAGCTAGCTGGGGCTCCTGCTAGCACTCCGTTACTTCCCCGCTAACTTCCGCTAGCTCCCCGAAAACCACCGGCTTGTAACCCGACTTTTACGGTACTCAGATACTCGTGTTTTCAGAGTACTTTCCTCCACCGCTTCAGAGAGAAAAACCTGGCTGAGTTTTAACAACCGACGCTCCAAATGAAACGTTACGGACAGTTCTTACTAAATGATTAATGATACATGATGAATGATAGCATTAATAACTACACTGTAAAAACAGTCTGCTCCTTCAGTAAAAGTATGCAACTATACGAGGAAGATGTAGTTTACGTTTAAAAACTGTTATGATGATCATTCGAGAGCTGGTTTTCACTGTTGAGCTATCAACACATTATTATTATTTTAAATTCTTTTCTCCATTAATCGATCAATTAATGAAAGGAAAAGCGGAAAAGATGGACCCATGAAACGTCTTTACGTCTCACCTTTAAAGTTTATATATAAAGTTCACCTTTAAAGTTTATATATAAAGTTCACCTTTAAAGTTTATATGTAAAGTTCACCTTTAACTTTATTTTTATGCCAATCGAGTAATTGATGAATCAACTGGAGAGTTTTAACTGTAACACAAACGTCTGATTCAATGAGTTCTTCACATGTTTTGTGTGTAAAAATCTCAATTTGTAAAGTAACTAAAGCTGTCTGATAACTGTAGTAGAAGTATAATGAAAAGTACATCTAACCTACTACTACCACTACGAGTACTGAAGTATAAGTACTGAGGCGTGTACTTGAGTCCAGTGAGCTTCTGTTCAGACAGCAGATGGAAGTGTTGAGCTTCACTGAGGCAGAAATACTCTTCTGTGTACCTTCCTCTCTCTCTCTCTGTGTGTGTGTGTGTGTGTGTGTGTGTGTGTGTGTATATGTGAGGACGTGTACTCATGTATGTATGTGTGTGCTGTGTATACATGTATGTGTGTGTGTCTGTATAGTTGTGTATTGATGTGTGAGAGAAGTCCAATCAACAAATGTCTGTCATCAGGAAGGTTTTCATCTCATATGTGTGTGTGTGTGTGTGTGTGTGTGTGTGTGTGTGTGTGTGTGTGTGTGAGTGTGAGTGTGTGTGTGTGTGTGTGTGTGTTATGTTCTTTTCACTTTTGCATTCCTTCCTCCACCAAGTACCTTACAATGACATATTGACAGCTTATTGCATTCTGTTCTGACACACACACACACACACACACAACTGGATTAAGTGTGTGTGTGTGTGTGTGTGTGTGTGTGTGTGTGTGTGTGTGTGTGTGTGCGTGTGTGTGTGTGTGTCTGTGTGTGCGTGTGTGTGTGTAGGTGTGCTTGTGTGAGACTTTGTGTTTGTGCGAGAGACAGTTTGTGATTAATTTCCAGTTCTGAATTCTGATTATGTTCGCCAGGGCCACTGATGTAATGAGGTAGATAGAAACACACACACACACACACACACACACACACACACACACACACACACACACACACGAGCTGTCTGATTGGTCGGCTCTCTGAGCTCTGATTTGCTGCTCGTGCTGAGTTTACCATACCGAGGTCACGCCTGCAGCTGATTGTGTGTGTGTGTGTGTGTGTGTGTGTGTGTGTGTGTGTGTGTGTGTGTGTGTGTGTGTGTGTGTGTGTGTGTGTGCGTGTGAACGTCTTACATGGGGTACATGGAAGAAGTACTCACATCTTGTACTGAAGTTGAAGTACAAATACAACAATGTAAAAAGTACTGCGCTCAACAGTAGAGAAGTATTATCAGCTTGTGTAACAAGTATTTGAATGGTAATAAAACACTCGAGTAGTACTTGGGGCTCGTTTTAATTTTAATTAAGTTTTTTCCAAACAAGACGCTCAAAATGTTGATATTCTACACAATATGTAAATGAACCATAACTTTGGCTATGAAGAGAGGAGCATTACTATTAAACATAATACACAATTATGATTCATCCACATGCCCTCCATTGCATACAAGATATTACAGCTTACATTGTTTATATTTTTCTAGATCTCATTCTTGGACATTCTGATTAATTGTTTCACCATTTCATTTCCCTAAAACATAATAAAACAATAATATCAATATGAACAGTTATAGAAGAAACAAACTTAAAGGAAACAGTCAGTGAAGACAGAGCCTGTTAATGAACAGTTCATAACACACAGATCAAAATATGTGAAAGAAAACTCAAATCAGACTTCGACCCGTCTGTTGTCACGGAGAGATTAACTTCATATTCCATCATTTCATTATAAAATATCTTTAGTTTTGTCCGATCAACGTAACCTCAGTTACTTTTTACAGATTACTGAACTTGTAAAAGGAACTAGAGAAAGTGAAGTCCAGGTTCTGATCACCTGTGTGCAGGTGAGTCCTGATGTCTCATCGTCTCTTTTCTCCACAAACAAAAAGAGTTCAGAAGCGTTTCTGCGGCGCTGCACTACGGAGCAGGTTATGCTGCAGATAAAGATATCAACTCATAAATCACAGCCTGGTGACCAATCAAAGCTCAGACCTTGGACTGTTAGATGATGTCATATCATTGAATACCAAGAAGATGAAGTCATGAAGCAGCTTAAAGCAGCACAGTTTAAACTGACGACTGCAGAAAGGTTCATGTTTGCTGCTGAAAAGAGAAAACACAGGATTTATATTTTAAAGAGGTGAATAACTGATAATCACCTCCTTCAAACTAAAGTCTCTATCAGACCTGTTGCTTTGACACACAGACCTTCAGTGGTGAGATCTTCACTTCATTCACAGTGTTAATGTATGGAAACATCTTCTCAGTGAAAGTGTGTGTGAAGGTGTGTATGTGTGTGTTAGTATCAGGATCAGAGAACGACAGCTTTCCTCTGTTCCAGTCCAGATTCACTCTGATCCTCTGAAGATTCTTCTGCACGAGGAGAGCAGTGGATAGAGCTGGTGGTGACCATGATGAGTATTTACCTTCATAGAACACTATTCTCCATAATCCAGACAGTATGACTCCCTTCCTCTGGACAGACTCTGCTGACACACCCAGACACCAGACTACACTGTCTCCTACCTCGACATCCCAGCTGTGAGTCCCAGAGTTAAATCCCTCAGAGCCCAGAACAGAACAGTAATCATCAAACCTCTCTGGATTATCAGGAAGCTTCTGTTTCTCTCCTCCTCTCACACTGGTCAGATCTTCAGACAGGATGAGTCCTGGATTAGCAGTGTTTGGGTCCAGAACCACAGGAGTGTAGGAGACCAGGTCCTTCATCTTGGTCCAGATGTTGAAGGTCAGGTTGCCCAGGTGTTTGGCCTCGTCTATCAGAGCTCCTGAGAGCAGCTGTGGATCCTCCAGCAGGGGGCGCTGCTGGACTCGTTCCACTGCAGCCTTGTAGTTGTTGAGGAATGAGACGTCTTCAGCTCTCAGCTCGTCCTCTGTGGCTCTGACTGTGTCTGAAAGAGCTGCTATCTCTCTGCTCAGAGCCTCCATCTCCTCCTTCATCATCTGACTCTTCTGCTCCTCTTCCTCCCTCAGTGCAGCCATCCTGGCCTCCTCTTCCTCCTCTAGAAACTGGTGAAGCTTCTTAAACTGATCCTGAATCTTCCTCTCTGTGCGTCGGGCCTGGACCTTCATGTGTTCTGCTGTTTGATCAAACTTCACTTTAACTTGTTCAAAGACCTTTAACTTCTCCTTTAAGGGCTTCAGAGTTTTCTGAAGCTTCTTCTTGAGTTGTGGAGCAGCTTCATCGATGGGTCTGAATCTGTGGTTATTGTGTGTTTTAGAGTCTCTGCAGACGAGACACACTGGCTGCTGATGGTCCAGACAGAAGAGTCTGAATTTCTCAGAGTGCAGACTGCAGAGAGTCTCTGGAGCTCTCTGGTCTCTCTCCAGTAAGAAGGACTCACACAGGTTCTTTAACGCCAGGTTACAAGGTGGATCCTTTGAAGATCTTCTCTTACAAACTGGACACTCCTGAGTGTGTTTCTCTCTCCACCATCTCTCCAGACAGCCTTTACAGAAGCTGTGGCTACATGACAGAAGAACAGGATCTCTAAAGACTTCCTGACAGACCAGACAGCAGAGATCCTCCTCTGATCTGGAAGCCATGTTGTCTCTGAGTGAAGCTGAAACACAGAAAGTATATGAGTCATGGCTCCCTCCTCCTCTATAACTTCACTGTGTTGAGTCCCGAAATTCACCCACACTACTCCGCTCCTCCGCGACCTTACTGGTTACTGGTGGTCGCCCACATCCGCTTCAAAACATTGGTACTTGCGTACCGTGCTACAAACAGATCGGGTCCTATCTACATCCAGGACATGGTAACACCTCACACCCCGGCTCGTTCGCTCCACTCAGCTTCTGCCAATCGGCTTGTAGCTCCGTCACTGCAAGCTAAGCATTCAACAAAGTCACAACTGTTTGTGTCCTGGCTTCTCAATGGTGGAATGAGCTCCCCATTGACATCAGGACAGCAGAAAGTCTCTACATTTTCCGTCGTAAACTAAAAACACATCTTTTTCGACTACACCTTGAATAAGGAAGGTAGTGCCGTAGTAGCACTTTAGTAGCACTTGAATGTCTCTTAGTGATAGCACTTTGTGGTTTAACTTTGTTGAAGAAATTGTACGTTTGTGATTCATGTTGTTCTGAGTCTGTACTCGTGGTTGAATTGCACTTATTGTAAGTCGCTTTAGTTAAAAGCGTCAGCTAAATGAAATGTAATGAGTCAAACTCACATTCAGGGTGTGGAGTGTCAGCAGGTTGAAGCAGCAGTGTTGTAGTGTTCCTCTTTTCTCTCCTGCAGCTGAACTCACTCAGAGGAAGTTGTTAGTTTGGTCTGAAGGTGAATCTGATCGTCTCTCTTTCAGTCTGTGTGTCTCTTTAGTGAAGAAGAAGCACAAACTGTTTGTCTCAGGTTGAGTCAGGTGAGGGGCGGAGCTTTGTGACTCCTCCTCTGCTAAACGCTTCACCTGGAACACAGAGGTGTGTTTCATTCCACAAACACCTCCACACCTCTACAGCTCACCGGTTAACAGGTTTTACCTCATTTCATCTGCAGGAGGAACGGTTTCACCTGCATGGTTTCCTGTTTCCTGTTTCTGTTGGTAATAAATAGAGATCACAATCATTTTATTCCTACAAACATGATTCAATATTAGGGAATATTTTACTCTAAAAACTTCTCAACATCATGTTTCCACGTTACATAACCTGATCAGAGGTCTGATTGACTGATCGTATGTTCACGCTTAACGTTTTTATATCAAACACAAAGATTTTTTTGCAAGATGGCGCCGTGCCAGCGGCTGCCTGTCGCAGTAGCTGCCTGATGTTTCTTTATTTTATAGTCTTTTTTTTCCACTTTCCTCTCTTCTTCTTTTTCTTTTATTTCACGTTTGGGTTAAACTACGCCTGGACAATGGACCGTAACTTTTTCTCAACCTTCTCGTGGCTTTCTGACTACTTTTCCGCATGTAACGGAGAGCCACAAACAAACAATGACTGGGACTAATGTTTTTTCTCGCGCTCAGCTGATTGCGCTGCGCAAACCGCAGCCTGGAGCCGGGCCTGTGATCCCTCTGGAGCTACAGAGAAGGGCTCGGGGCTGCAGGTCGGGTGCCAAAAGGAGGGCGAAAAAGAGGAAATACAAGCCCTCGCTACCGGTAATTATAACGGGGAACGTGAGGTCTTTGGCGAATAAGACGGACGAGCTAGGCGCGCTGGTAAAGACTGAGAGGATCTTCCGTGAGTGCAGCATCTTGTGTTTCACGGAGACATGGCTGCACGCGGATTTTCCGGACCACAGCGCGTCGGTGCCCGGCTTCAGGACTGTACGGGCGGACAGAGACGCTACACTGAGCGGCAAAAAGAGAGGGGGAGGGATTGCAGTGTATGTGAACGAGAGGTGGTGTAATCCCGACCATGTGTGTGTGAAGGAGCGTTTCTGCAGCCCGAACATTGAACTGTTAGCCGTGGGGATGCGGCCGTATTATTTGCCGAGAGAGTTTACGTCTGCCATTGTTGTCGCCGTTTACGTGCCACCATCAGCTGACGCTGAGGAAGCAGTGGACATTAATTGATTAAGACCAAAAGCATCGAAATCTGCAACAATAAACAATCAAGGAAAGTATTGGCATGTTATGAAGCATATTCAGTCAAGAAACTTGTTCTTTGGTTCAAAAATTAAAAGAGTACCTACTTTGTGCCCAGACAGTGTCTGATCCAGTCGACCGTCGCTTTTTAAATAATCAACTGTTTCCGCATGCGCCGTATAATGGGGCCTAAGCAGCTGTAAACGGATCAATAAGAATGTAGGATTTTGATGCGCCCGCGGAGAGGAAAAAAGAAGAAGCTCTAGCAATGTAAACATGTATTACAAATAGGTCATATCTGTGGTTTAGTTGAAAGTGGACTGATCCAGAGCCAGTTGTTGTATCAGCTCCCATCTTCACTCAACCCTCATGTCCAGTCTTGAAAGTGTTGAGACCACAAGACCATGCTTGATGATATTCATGTACCTGCTGCCATAACACTTTGTGCCAAAGGTTGAATATTGATTGTGGTTGTTTCCTCAGATCTGCAGCTTTATGTCTTGGACTCGTGGGTGTAAAAAAGAGCAGAGATGTTAGCTGATCAGCAGCTGGTGGTGAGCTGGATCAGATGAAGGGAGATGCAGAAGAGATCTGGAAAACATGAATGAATACTGAAGGAGAACTAGTCAGGATGAGGAATCTGTTCTTGAGGTCTTCAACTTCCACTGGTAGACACATTCTTCTTCATTCCCATTGAGGCTGGGGACATGGAATACAAGTGGGCCATGTTTAGAGCCTCCATTGGGGAGTCAGCTGTGCAGAGTTTTAGTCAGAAGGTCTTTGCTGCCTGTTGAAGCTGCTTGTGAACGAGGCCGTCAAGCTGAAGGAGTTCTTTCAGGCTTCATTGGTCCATTGGACTCCTGAAGCCACAGACAGGTATCAGGAGGAAGATGTTGAACGAATGAAGAGGAGACGTTTGGGAAGACTATGGAAAAAGACTTTCAGTTGGCCTCAAAGAGGTTCAAGCAAACTGTTGTGCGACTCAAGAGGTGGAGGCAAGGCTTTGCCCACGCTGTTTCTCAGAAGAGTCTAAAGATATTGTGTGACGGAAGAAGGATCACCTTGAGGAACAGTTGAAACATGCTTTTCCAATTCTCTGAAAGAGGTCGGACATAATGTGGTGGATGAGATTGATGCTGAAATGCCAAAGACTCTTGACATTGTGGGGCAGTCATTGTTGACCAACTCTTTAGTGTTGAGGGAAGGTGTTACCTTGTTGTACCTGTTCAAAGATGTTGGAAGGGTCATGTGTGTTTATCCATCCAGTCTATTTGTTTTATGAACCTGGAGGTGGTTGATGACCTGTCCCTCTGTGTATCCAGAGGGTACAGTAGGACTATGGGATACCAGGGTCTGTAATATCAGTATTTAAGTTAAGGATTATATAATAAGCGTTGGGTTACACCCGGGTCATGCCTTGTCACCGACCAAATTCAGTTTGTGATCTTCACAAAGGGTGAAGCCAATGAGTTTAGAGTGTCATTATGGTGACCTGATGATTGCAGCTTTACTTTTTGTGGATCACCTGGTTCTGCTGGCGTTATCAGACCGTGACGTCTAGTGAGTCCTTGAACAGTTTCCCACAGATTCTGAAATGGTTGAGATGAGAGCGGGAAGCCTCACTGCTCCAACTGAAGGAGTTCAAGTATCTTGTGTGTTGTACACAAGGAGCGTGAGGTTGAGACGGAAGTTCTTGAAGCTCTGGATTTACCTTTTGATCATCGTTCCAAACTATCAAGGATCCCAGCAGCTGAAATGAATTTCCTTGGCAGGATGTCTGGGCTTAGAGATGGGTTGAAGAGCTCGGACATCCAGAAGGAACTCATAGAATCACTGCTCAGTGAGTATCGCTGCTCCTTCTCAAAGTAAGGAGTCAGTGAGGAATTCAGGCATCAGATTTGATGCCTTTGTCAAGTATAATTAGCACATCAATTGTGACAAAGCCAGCTACCCAAATATTCGGACTAGAGTGAACTCAGTGAAAAGCATTAAATCAAGTCACTACAAACCAGTGGCGGGCCGCGCATTTTCTACCTAGGCCTTCTCTGCTGTCTGATATTGTTTACATAAATATGCGCATGACGGGATGCTGCGTCTTAACGGACCTGTAGTCCACATCAAGAAGAACAAATTCACTAGAACCAGTCACATTTAGTTATAAAAAAACATGACAAAACAATCCAACAAAACTGCGGCACTAAAACATTGCACACACAATCCATCACTGCACTTCCTCTTTTTTCCTATTTGTTAGCAGCTTTCTGGAATTAAGCACAACAGGTGTTTTTTACTATAATACTATATGATTGTTTATGTCACAGATAAACTTCAAATAGAAATTGAAAAAAACCTCGGCACTTTCCCTGGTGTTGATCTTGTGTATTCTGTATGAAAAGCGAGAGAGAACCGCACAACCAATACCTCCAAGAGAGTTTTGATCTATACCATGGGCCATACCTCAGGGGTAACCACTGTATATTCATCAACTTTGCAGTTTAAATCAATCATGTTGATCGGCACACTGACCACCAGTCTACCAGTCAATACAGCAGCCCGCTGAGGGCTCTGCTGCTCTGTACAATGAGGTGAACATCAAGTCTTTTTGTTCTTCAGAGAAAATGCTGAGAGGGTCAGTGATTTAAGGTGGAACAGAGGGATTCACTCTAACAGCCACGTGACCTTTAATCGATCAGAAGGTACTCGAGGAATCCCATTAAAGAGACCTTTGTGTCGGCTGTGGGTGTATCAGTGTTTCTAACCCTGCAACATTGGCATCAAAATACATTAACTGGTGTATATTCTACTGAAGAAAATCTATATTCTATTTTATAAAGGCATACTGCTACGATTTTTATGTTTAGATATAAAATCCTCTGCAGAAAATGTGTTTTTCGCCAATGCAGCAATAACATACACAAATTGGTGTATTGTGACATAAAACTAGTGTTTCTGAGCTGGCTTTTCATACAATGAAAAATATTCATTTTTTTTAATTACAAACGACTTAATTGCAAGATATGAAACTTGAAAATTCATCCAAAAAAAGAAGAAAAATAAACGTCATGTCTTACTTTCAGTTTAGTTTAAAGAGTCTCTGCTCAAAAGTAAATGTGATTGTACGGATGTGTAATGATGTACATGCAAACCGGTTGAAGTGATCAGGTTGCATTGATGAACTGATCATGTGACCAAGACCTCGGGGCAGAATCATTTCTGTCGTCTCCCAATGCTGTTTGAATAATTCCCTCACAGTAATGGAGTCCGCTTACAGAGTTTATTTTGGCTCTTTTCATACAACGACAACTGGGAATAATGTTAAAACTACGGGAATTCTTAATAATGCCTAAATATCTATATTTTTGCTTTACTTCATCGATGCCTTGCCTCCTTGTAACCCGTCTGCTTTCCAGCTGGTTACCTGAGGCTGGTGCTGCTTACGGTTACTGTTCACGTTAACGTTACTTTTCTTGATGATCAAGTTACTTTATTGTTGCTTTTCTTTACGTTAACATTACTTTTCTTTACGATAAAGTTATTTATTGTTACTTTTCTTTACGATAACGTTACTTTTCTTTACGATAAAGTTACTTTATTGCTACTTTTCTTTACGTTAACATTACTTTTCTTTACGATAAAGTTATTTATTGTTACTTTTCTTTACGATAACGTTACTTTTCTTTACGATAAAGTTACTTTATTGCTACTTTTCTTTACGTTAACATTACTTTTCTTTGCGATAAAGTTACTTTATTGTTACTTTTCTTCATGTTGACGTTACTTTTCTTTACGTTAAAGTTACTTCATCGTTAACGTTACTTTATAGTTACTTTTCTTCATGTTAACGTTACTTTTCTTCACGATACTTTATAGTTACTTTTCTTCATGTTAACGTTATTTTTCTTTACGATACTTTATAGTTACTTTATTGTTACTTTTCTTCACGTTAACGTTACTTTTCTTTACGATAAAGTTACTTTATTGTTACTTTTCTTCACGTTAACGTTACTTTCTTGTTTCTTTTCTTCACGATGAAGTTACTTTATTGTTACTTCTTTTACGTTAACGTTAATTTATTGTTACTTTCCTTTACGTGACTTTTCTTTATGAACATCACCTTTTGTTGCAACACTGTTACATTTTGTTACGGTCATATTTCTTTTCTTGGCGCCAACATTACTTTTTTTTAGGCTTACTGTTACTTTTCGTTCTGCTCATGTTATTTTTTCCTCACGCTAACATTACTTTTCTTGCATACACGTCACTTCACACTAACTTATTATTTATTTATTATTTTCTAGACATCAACGTTTCTTTACACCAAGTATATTTTTGTTAATGCTAATGTTTCTTTGTGTTAAACCAACATTACTTTATGCTTACAGTATGCTTCACTTTTAATCTGTTTTATCCATCTTTTGACACTTTCCAGTCATTACCCGACAGAAAATATTTGGAAATTCTGCTTACAAATTTTTACAATATTTTGAGTGGTTTACATCAAGTTGTTTCAACCTAATACTGCTATGTTCACCTCCATTGTTCTCTCTCTCTTTCTCTCTCTCTCTCTTTTCATCTTAAATAATGTTAATAAACTGATTATAGAGATGAATTTCATAGGAAATCTGTGTGAAACAGTTAAAATAGGGTTTTAAACATCACTCATAGCACCTTAAATGCCATGTTTCCTCACTTCTCTGTCATTATGTTACCTCGTACAAATCAATCTCCACCGAAGCATTTATATTTGCATCTCCTCTATTTATTATTGTTCCAACACCACACTCTGAATGTTATCCTCCAACAGAACATCTTGCTGCAACATCAAAGTGGATTCTGCACCAGTCAAATCATTGAAGATAATGACCTGAATCACCTCCAAAAAGTGGTGTGATGCATGGCACTTTTCAAATCTTCCATAATAAACCTGCATCCCATGAATAAGAAAAACACACATTTCTGATTCAGTGAGATCCGAAATCACTGCAGAAAAAGTTGATTGCAGTGGAGATTGAGTGGAAACGCTCCTGGGAACGCTCAATTGCTGTGATTATTTTCATATTGACATGAATAACGTGTGTGTGTGTGTGTGTGTGTGTGTGTGTGTGTGTGTGTGTGTGTGTGTGTGTGTGTGTGTGTTAGCAGGAAGTTTGATTTTTTATTACTGCTATCCAGCAATGAAAACATCCGTAAAACATCAGTGAGAACAGATGTATTCAAGTCTGTGTCTGTAACACATTGTTCTGCATGTGTCGCCCATTAATACACCGACAACAGTCGTAATAAAGTAAGCAGTCATATCTGGTGCTGGCCCGTAAAAACACAGAGGCCTGAGCTGCAGCAGAAGCACAGATAATAGAGCTGATAAGGATACTTTTAAAATGCCTTTTACTTTTTCTTCTTCATAACTCAGTGAAATATGAACACGCAGACATGAAACACATGCTGATATCATTCAGTGTTACTTGAACTGCCGGAGGATGTCGTCATCTCTGATGTACATCCAGAATACATGTCCATGGATCCACGTGATACTAGTCTTTACATCCGTGGATACACTGCAAACAGGAGCCGCCGATTGACAATCCAGGATTTATTGGTATGAAGAAATGGAAATGGATAGGCTCAAGTTCTTGAACTCCCTTCCCGTCCAGACTTGACTTGGATTCTAGCTCAAAGACTTGAGGCTTGACTTGGACTCTAGCTCAAAGACTTGAGACTTGACTTGGACTCTTACTTGAGACTTGACTTGGACTCTAGCTCAAAGACTTGAGACTTGGACTCTAGCTCAAAGACTTGAGGCTTGACTTGGACATAGCTACAAAAGCTTGAACCTCGTCCAAGGTTGGACGGATTGGTTCTGTTGGTCCCAACTACAACTTTTGCTTCTGGAAATGCAAACACAACCGTTCTAGTGCGTCACCAACTGAACTAAAGTGGACTGGAGAAAGTTTCCCCTGATGCGTCCCCTTCAAAGGAGACAAACCCAGCAGAGTCAGGCATCATCAGACGTCTCCTTTTGGCCTCCTGGTGCTCCAGTCAAGAGTTTCACTACAAAGCTGATTATTTTACTTTCTGCTGACCTGACGCTGACCCTGACCAACCAGCGACCCATAATGCCTCACTTCACTCGCTCCTCTTCTTCCCCCCCGGTCTCTTTTTAACCCTTTACCTCCTATGTGCACAAACAACAACAACAACACACGGATTTATGTACACACAGAAAAACACGATGCAATTATGATGCTGCCACATCCGAGGCTGAGCTGATTCACGGCTGCAGAGCTGCTGCACCATTTAGCAGCAACACTTTCTCTCTGCAAAACTCTGCTCACACACAAAGTACACACATGCATGGTTATGCAACACATCTTAACCTGGGAATGCAATTAGTTCTGCAGGTATTTGTTCATAAAGTATTGGACAAGATCCACAATCCATTTGTTGAGATAATGCTGCTTAAAAATCATCAAATAAGAAGTCCTCATTGAGGTGGTGATCTTTTACAATTGGAGGCAAAATTACTATTTTCAGGTCTTTTACTTCAATCAAAGTAGCAATACAGCAAAAGCTCTGCATCCAGTGTTTTACTTAGGCAAAAGTACTAGCATCAAAATATACTTAAAGTACCAGTAAATTATATTATTTAATTTTTAATTTTGATGCATTCACTTTATTGTTGCAGCTGGTAAAGGTGGTTATCAATTTCATGAATTGATATACTGCCCGGTAGTTACATTTATAATGCTACATCATGTTTTATTAGTTGATTATATTCATCTGCCAAGTAAAAGGTACAATATGTGTCTCATAGTGGAGGAAAGTCGTAGTGGAGAAGAAATATAAACTATATAAAAAAATGGAAATACTTAATATTCACAACTATGTTTTCATTCAGTTGAAACTAAGAATTGTTAGCTGAGACTGAATCCTTCATATCTACACAAGGAGTAGAATCACCATGTTTCTACGGAAGCCCAGAACGGACAAAACCAAACACAGGATCTAGAGCGAGACTTTCACGTTTTTACATTAAACATCCTGAAAACCGCCGTGGTTCTCCGACGCGAGAAGAAAGGGGAGGAGTCGGCTGTTTATTCAGCTGGTTGCAGTCTGCCACCTCACCACTAGATGCCACTAAACCCTGCACACTGCTCCTTTAAGTAAAGGTCGATTCTAGCACGTCAAAAAGTACAGCGCTTGATTAAATGCACTTCGTAACGTCCCACCACTGGATACGCATCATGCCCACAGTTCCCCGAGCGCTTCATGGCATTAACTGGCTGTATTCACGCGTGTATTGCTCCCCTGTGTTCATTATGAGTATGGTGATTATCTGGTAGTTGTTTACAGCTCGTTCTGCCGTGGAATTAAAATACCTATTTAAAGCTGCGTCAACGTATTTAATCAGTAATCTGGCAACAAATGGAGGTGGAGGTTTATTTGAACCCCAGTAATCAGCATTACGGATGATTTCCCTGTGGTACGGTTACTTGGGCTAATCTTCCTCCTCCTCCTCCTCCTCCTCAGTCACACCTGTTGTGCCCCCATGACAGGATCTCCTGGTTCCTCTTTGACGCTGACCTCAGCTCTGATGTGAGGGGAGGAGATGACTTCGCCTGTTTCACTCCGTAAAGAAACACATTCCTACTTTTAGTTCCTCTAACCTTCACATCTCGCTTTATTCCTTCCTGAATATGAATTCCTTCATGAAATGAGGCACTTTGAGGCTTGAGCTTCAGAAGCAATCACACTTGGACTCAGTCGTGGAACGGAAGGAAGAACATTTCTTATTTCCTTTCTGCAGCGCCTCTGGACTAGTCTGCCGGAGGCCGTTAAGCAAGCTTTCATACTCTGGCTTTTAATTGTGTTTGACCTATTTTTCTGTTTTAAACTGATGTGTTTCAATGTATTTCTATACTTTTACTTAAAGGGAACATATCATGTATAATAAATACCTTTTCAGTGCTTGTGCACTATACATTTGCGTGTTTGGAGAAAATTACGAGTCAACAAGACAATCCGATATTGCTCCACTTCCTGTGTCACGTACGGATGTATATATATATATATATATATATATATATATATGCATATATATATATATATATATATATATATATATATATATATATATATATATATATATATATATATAAAAGACTTGAAACATAACTGGTATATATTGTACATCTCCACCTATTTAATATGTATTTCTTTGCACTCGCCTATTGGGATTGTTTACAACTTACAGAAACACATGACACATGACATGATGGTGTTGTTGATCACCGGTGCTTTATATATATATATATATATATATATATATATATATATATATATATATATATATACATAGAATATATGTATATTATAACCCCCCCTAATAGTCCAGTTACTGTCTCTTCACTACCTTTATCTGCTCAGCGTTGTTTACCTTGTTCTTAGCTGCATGTTGTTGTAGCAAACACCAGCGTCTCATTCCTTAATAAAGCTGTCAGTGATCGTTTCCACTTAAAAACCGAAGCGAGGATGAAACTTTCCAACCACAAGCAGCCGAGGAGATCAGCGTAACTTAAAGTCTTAATGAAGTCACATCAGCTTGAGCCGCAGCCGGCTGCTGACTCACACACACACACACACACACACACACGCACACACACACACACACACACACAGGGAGAAACTTCAGCACAAACTCACCGGTTTCATGTCCACTCTCATTCATGGATCTGGGAACTGGATTTTGTAGATTTTCTACCATTTTAGTTTTGATGAGGAGTCCATAGGTTCTGACCCCGTCCTCTACTTCTACCTGAGCTCAGGACCGGTTTCACCCGCCATCTTTATTTATCTTTACAAAAACAAGCTGACATCAGCAGCTCCTCACATGTTGTTTCTCTTTCGACCAACTCCACCTGTCTCCTGTTCAGCACACTTGTTGCATTCTTCTTCTTCTTCTTCTTCTTCTTCTTCTTCTTCTTCTTCTTCTTCTTCTTCTTCTACCTGGTTGATCCCTGTCCAAATCAAAGAAAAGCAACTGAACCTTTAATTGGACATTCTTGTGATGTCAATCCCATCCTCCGAAATCTCTATTTTGAAGACTAATACCGTCTGTCTCTTCGACTCGCACACGACTACCATCAAGCCGGTTCGTTTCATATCGATCACTTCAACTTCCTTCTCAATCCATTTTGCCGCAGTTGTTTTCTGACAAAGCTTCATATCAGCCCCTTTTCATCAAACCCCAAATCTTCATCCCGACCACGTGGGTTTCTTTCTCTCAACCTCTACTTCCTTTGATCCTTCCTCCTCCAATTTGCCACCTGGGCTGTAGTCAAATAGTCAAACATTTCCTCCTAACGTCTTTTCCTTGACCTCCACCAAGACCGGTGGAGTTTTTTGTCCCGTCGCTGCCCTCTGCAGGATGAACAGCTGACTACTTTGTGAGTGTTCTACATTAACGCAGATGGGTGTTTCGGTAAAACTCTCTATTTCATCTATTATTCAGTTTAAGAACATGTGCAGAGACCAAAGAATGATGTGAACCTAATAAGTGATAAATGATGTGTGTTGTGTGTTTAAAAGCAGACTTTGATAAGGATGCAGGTAATATACAACCTATCTTCTACCTGCACTTTTTTCACCATGTAATATGTATTAAGTTGATCCAGATTGCAGCGTATATATATATATATATATATTTCTTTTTTTTGGGACGTGTGATCTTGACTCACCCGTCAGTCACACCATCAGAGGTGTAATTGCCATTCAGCCGCTCCAGAGGGAGTTGCCTGCTGTGCTTGTTCACAAGGTGAGGCGTCTAAATGACTCTGTATTGATCGCCGCCCGGCAGACATTCTCACCCACATCATCAGTCTGTGAAGCCGCTGCAGAAACCTGCGAGAGCGTCGCAGAGAAACGACCCCGAATGAGGCAAACGCCAACATATTGGGATTGACTTTTGTTTCTCATTTCACTCAGTGAGGCTGATATTGACGCTCCACTTCTACCTTTTCTACCTTTTCTACTCTCATGGGAAGGCGGATGGATAGCAAGACATACAAATATGTTAAGCGTTTTTTTGCTGCAAAGACTACTTAGCGTGTGGATAAACATCACGGTTTGGTTTAAAATACGAACGTTAAACTACGTAATATCAGAATAGAAACAACAATTGGTTACTTCAATATTCTAAACTAGACTTTTGCGTCTCACGTGGGACACGAGCGCCGGTCTCCGAGGTCAAAGTGAGCGTCCACCTTCGCTGCTGCTCACAATACGCTGTATTTCTGGCTATTTATTTATTACGACACTTGCTCTGAGTGTAGCATCTTCACACGGATGGGTTCATGTTGCATTCAGTGCAGACTAAATGTTGTAAAATGGCACACACCATCCGAGAGAGAGAGAGAGAGAGAGAGAGAGAGAGAGAAAGAGAGAGAGAGAGAGAGAGAGAGAGAGAGAGAGATCAGGCGATCCCCAAGGCTCAATTCTGGGTCCTCTTTTAATCTCTGATATGCTTCCACTGCACAAAGTAGACTCATTAAGACTCTACAGCCATGCTAGGAGATCCTCTCAGTTTTTTAAAAGAGTGTATTTATTCCCACAGACTGGTTGTATTGCATACTGAATCATAAAACATCAATATATCAGCATTTATTACACACACACAAGTAATATGATGGAGAGTTATTCATCCAGGGAAAGTGATCTGTGTGTGCTTTAAGAGTTCTTGTGTGTGCTTTAGTAAAAGTGTGTGTGTGTGTGTGTGTGTGTGTGTGTGTGTGTGTGTGTGTGTGTGTGTGTGTGTGTGTGTGTGTGTGTGTGTGGCAGAGAAAGGTCTGACAGTGCAGATACTTTGGGTCTCTGTCTCGTTGCTATCTGTTCCTTGGATCGCCTCGGAGGCAGCTCATTGATCCGGTGCAGAAAAAGACCAGCAGAGTCGATGCTTTTATTTCTGTTCCTCTATCTCTCCTCTTAAGGGTGGAGAGATAGAGGATTACGGCCGTCACATGAAGTACAAATCATTTAGGAGTTAAATTAGTATTGGTTTGTTGTCGGAATTTTATCATGATTAATGCAAGTCTTAAGGTCTAATGCTACATGTAGATATACTTCTATACAACCAGAGGAGTCGGCCCCCTGGTGGTCAGGAGAGAGAAGGCAGCTTTAACACATGAAGCATAGACTTCTATGCAACCAGAGGAGTCACCCCCTGGTGGTCAGGAGAGAGAATGCAGCTTTAACACATGAAGCATATACTTCTATACAACCAGAGGAGTCACTCCCTGGTGGTCAGGAGAGAGAATGCAGCTTTAACACATGAAGCATATACTTCTATACAACCAGAGGAGTCGCCCCTTGGTGGTCAGGAGAGAGAATGCAGCTTTAACACATGAAGCATAAACTTCTATACAACCAGAGGAGTAGCATCCTGGTAGTCAGGAGAGTGAGTGCAGCTTTAAACATTAGCATATACTTCTATACAACCAGAGGAGTCGCCGCCTGGTGGTCAGGAGAGAGAATGCAGCTTTAACACATGAAGCATAGACTTCTATACAACCAGAAGAGTAGCCCCCTGGTGGTCAGGAGAGAATGCAGCTTTAACACATGAAACATAGACTTCTATACAACCAGAAGAGTAGCCCCCTGGTGGTCAACAGACACGATTTTGAGTGTCCTAAATAAAAGATCAAAACTAAACACAAACCAAAACACAATTGGAGCATGTGCTCAGTTCTTTAAACTGACTCGGTACATGGATTTATTTTTTTAACACCAAATCACAATTTCTATTTTTCTAATCAGTCGAGCTCCTCGTATCCCGTAGCAACTGGCTGGCTGGATATCAGCGCTCTATGATGAAGGAGGAAAGTAGAAGTCATTAAAAGTGAGCATCTCTCTGCTTTTGAGTGGAAGAAACACAAAAGGCAGGAGCGTCTCCAGACTGCAGAGGGGGAAGAAAAGATCAATACAAATAAAAATAGTTATGTTGCTGTCATCTGCTTGTCCGGTGAGCTGCTGTCAACATCTGCTCTGCATTAATCATTACTTTCTCAAACCACGTCTTCCTAGAGACAGGGGGTCGTTGGTGTTGACATCTCATCCATATTTAGTTCCCTCTGTATGTCAGTGTTTAATAATAATAATGCACATTTTCATTTTCATCTCCTCCATCTGTCATTTCATAACGAGATGCCCGTACGTTGTTTTCTTTCTACTTAACCTCAATCACCATAACATATGTTTCATTTGCCTGATAAAATAACACAGGATGTCGAGTCTGACAAATACATATAGAACTCAAACTGTACAAATTATGACACATTAATAATAATAATAATAATAATAATAATAATAATAATAGATGCCAACACAACAAATAAAACAATGGCGTCCAGTCAGAGTGTAATAAAGCGACAGTGAGGGAGGAGAACAGTGACGGCGAGCGGAGCGGCGCTCAAACACAGGACCGCTGTTCCTGATCAACACCAACTCATCCTAAACTAAAGCAATGGCCCGAAAGAAAAAGCAAGAAAAAGCGTCTTTTTAACATTTACGTCTCTCCACAAACAAACGTTCACTTAAAGCGACACGACAGCCACAGAGGCTCCGCCCCCTTCAGGCGACGACTCCGTGATATCGGTCGTCGCCGGTGGATGAGGTGGCTGATAGCTGGAGCCGTGCTATTTGGAGAGATGACATTTAGATGATCCTGATTTCAGAGGTCGGCTTTCATCCAAACTGAAAATGTCTCCTGAGTTTTTTAAATGAATTATTAATGTCACTCGTATTCTTTTTGGACAGAGAAAGGTTAAGAAAGCTGCACTAATTTGTAAAAAGAAAAATGAAAAAATCCCAAATTTAAAGCCGGTACCCAACTAGCTAAAGAAGCAGTAATACTACTACTACTACTACTACTACTACTACTACTACTACTACTACTACTACTACTACTACTGCTAATAATAATAATAATAACTTTATTTATATAGCACCTTTAAAAACAAAGTTCACAAAGACATAACTTAAATATTGGCAAACAAAAAGGACCGTACCATAAAGACAATGAATATTTCAATAACCAAAACAAACAAATAAATAAAAATATACAAACAAAACCAGGGGAACAAAATAACAGCATAATAGATCATAAAAGGACATAAAAGGACGACATCACTTAAAAGCAATTCTATAACAGTGAAAGTCACTCGCCTGCACATATTTCAAAATAAAAGCTTTGTGTTAACGTGTGAGGGGATTCTGTCTACAGAAAGATGCTTGATGGCTTTTATGTTGAAACGCTAACGGGAAGTGTTGATCTAAAAATCAATAAAAAAAAAAACAAATCCGTGTTTTAGAGACAAAGTTCATTCTCATCCATTCCTCCATCCAACAGAGTTAAAAGCAATGGAACGGATGTCGTGGAAATCGTGGTTATGAAATGTAATGTTGGGGAGAGAACGTAAACTCATAGCTTTCACATCTTTGAAGCCGTCAGCTTTGAGATGAAAATGCATTTTCATAGCACGGTTTGACCCTCTGCAGGTTTTGGATGTTTGAGAGTCGAGGCCTCCATTGCGTTCGTGCACACGACACCAACGAAAGAAAAAAACACAAAAATGAAAGAGACGGCCGTTGAAGAAGACGAAGCCGGCTCCGTCCCCCACCAGCGCCTCCCGGCATCATTAGCTCTGTCTGCAGCAGCCGGAGCTCTCGCAGGACTCCGCCGACCGGCTCTCTGCCTTCTGGGATGCGGCGTCCGGCTCTGAGGCGGTTAAAAGAAACAGAAAAAGGCTTCAATACGCCGCTGCCCCCTGTGGACAATAACTGTATTTCTTCTTCTGGACCGTAAATACCTCAGTAAGAGGAATCGATACGAGGAGGACCTGATGACTATCCGTCTGTGTGTGTGTGTGTGTGTGTGTGTGTGTGTGTGTGTGTGTGTGTGTGTGTGTGTGTGTGTGTGTGTGTGTGTGTGTGTGTGTGTGTGTGTGTGCCGTTCCTCCCTTCCGTGCCTATTATGGAGGATCCGTGTTCAGGAACCGCTGTGAGGCTCTGCAGACCCGATCGACCCAGACATCCATCTGGAGCATGAAAGTGATTTTCACTTCTCTTTGGAGTCTCCATCCTCCTCTTCCTCCCTCTCCATCTTCCTCTTCCTCCCTCTCCATCGCCTCTTCTCTGTCACTTGATCGGATTGGATTTTCTCCCCCCAAAACATAAACTTAGTGTTTACTTGTATGGGTATGAGTCTATTTGCAGGCCATATCTGTGTTTGTTCACACGGGAGATCGTTTAAGGTGGAATGCTCTTATCATTTAAGGTGGAATGCTCTTATCGGCTTCGCCGCAGGAATCCTTTCAGGAGCATCTGTTCTCCGGGAGGAGGCACATTTACATTATAGTGCGTTTAAAGACACGTTTTACTGCATAAATACACATCTGCAGCGCTTTGAACTGCCAGCAGATGTTTTCGTGGCCTACATTTAACGCGACGACCTCATGTGATCGCTAACTCTGTCAATGTCTTCTATCTGCAGGTTTGTGTGTCTGCCGTTTAACCTGATGTATGTTTATTCTGTCTGACGGTGTTCAATGATCATAAGACAATGCAAAAGGGTTCATGTGTCATCCTGGTTCTTATTCATTGAAAACAAACCTATTTTTAGGGCCATTCCTAGAAAATTAAACTAAAAAGGGTGCATCTCTGCAACCACTTGGGCTGTTTGAATAATGTTGGTGTTATAAGAAAAGGTACACATGTGAGATGTTGTTCAGATGTGTAAATGTCAGTCTATATGTTACTGGTTAAGAGTAAATGGAGATGACACACAGAAAAAAATGAAAAGGTTTCAAGTCCGCCTATAAAAAAAATCACTTTCAGGATGATTATTTCTTTGAAATGATACAGCTGTAAAGTCCAACTCTAACCCAAATCATAGCTCAATATGTGAACATTCACTAACCCAAATCATAGCTCAATATGTGAACATTCACTAACCCAAATCATAGCTCAATATGTGAACATTCTCTAACCCAAATCATAGCTCAATATGTGAACATTCTCTAACCCAAATCATAACTCAATATGTGAACATTCTCTCTGCAAAGGTTGACTTTGATAAAGTGAAGCAGAACAAAGTTAGAGAGGGTTTAGAACAGAGAACATTCAGGCGAGGTCTCCAACATTTGCATTTGGGTACATTTGCGCACATTTGTGACATTTGAATTTTCTCATGTACCAAACCATATATTTCACTTATATTACTTAATTCATCTTGCACTATGCATCCTGCATACAGCTGTTTAAAAAAGGAAAAAAAAGCACTTGGAAATATGAAGAATACAACACGTCTTTCGGCCTGACCGACACGAGGCGGTGGCGCTCAGGGGAAATATTACCACCGCTGTCCACAGGGGGCGCCAAAATCATCACCAATGAAAGTTCCTCGTCAATCCTGATCTTTTGGGCGTTTTCCTGCGAAATCCAGCAACATGTGTCAATTTCCACTCGTTCCATCTGTACGGCCTTTTCAAAGATAAACTCAGTCAGGTTTCGGGTCGGGTTTCAGGAAAAGATCGTTGTAAGCCATAGGGGGTCTAGACCTCTTTTCCCCTGTTTGAGTCGTCATAGCAACCCCACATTAATTCCAATACTTGGGTTTATCTATATGTATTTTTTCATCAAAGTCTTGGGAAAAAAATGTGTATCTGCAAAATCACTTTTAAAATATATTTTGATCATAACTGATCAGCCGTCTGACGCGGTCTAAGCAGCGTCAACGGACCAATGAGATCGTAGGATTTTGTTTCGCCCAAGGACGGAAAAAAGAAGCTCTGGCCGTGTTTGTGAATGTAGAGATACTAATATGGGTCAGATATGGATGTTGATGCTTTATTAGACTCCCACAGGCCGTACGGGTACAGGGACGTGTCTTTCACTGAGACGTTGTAAGGGTTCCTTATAAAGGTTTAACGTTAAATTCACCACGGAGAGTTAGGGAGTTTACGTAAATAATTAAACTTAACGACTATTACATCTTTTTAAAACTCACAGTTACGATATTTTAGCAATTTAAATGAATTTAACCGACTTTGTGGTTGCAAGGTGCCGTTTTTAAAACAGACTCTTTTCTCAGAAAAAGAGGCGAGGCGGGGCTTGGTGCTGATTCAGAACCGTGAAAGAATATGTTTGTAAATCACAGCGTCTGCTAAACGTTCACCTGAAAGAACACATTTGATTCAGCCAATACGTGAAGAAGAGATGAGAGCAGATATGCTCACAGCGACAGACAGAGCTTTCTCCTTTACTTCACCTTCCTCCTCCATCTTTTATCTCCTGCAGGCTGATTCCTGAAAACCTCTTCTGTCTCCGTCTGTCCTTACCCTCCAAGTCATTGATCCACTGAGGCGGCCCCATTACTGCACACTGAGGGGGAGGGGGGGGCGGGGGGGGGGAGGGGGAGGCGAGAGAGAGAGGGAGAGAGAGGGAGAGCTGGAGGGATGCTGCAGAGGAGAGAACAGGATTAATAAAGTTGAAGGACATCTGGACCTTAAATAATTAAATAACAGAAATAAAATGCTATCTTTTAAACGCAGCTATAAAAGTTGAAATCCCCGAAGCCGAAAGGGAAAATACTCAAATTTAATAACTATTTATCAGCCGCGCGATGCACCTCGAATGTTTGCCAGCGGCCTCGACGATGCTAATTCCTCAAGCCGTCGTGCTTTTTGTCCAACAACAACTACGGAGGAGTTAAAATATGTTCCACCTTCTTGGGGTGGAAGAGAAGCGCTGCAGCGAAGTCTGAGGATCGACTTGTTGAAGAGGAGACACACACACCTGAGGCGTTTGCTGC